>NC_081416.1:42555758-42855758 GCF_949786415.1 Peromyscus eremicus
ACTGGTATAGTATTAGTTTTAATATTCTAGAACATTTCCTATGAAGTTGGTTGAGATGAATCATGTCTTACCTATTTTAATCATATTCAAGCCAAGAGCAGGAATTTTAAGATAGTTCATGCTCCAACAAAATATGTTGACTGAAAGAAGAAATAACTTTGTTTAAAAAAAAAGTCGGAGAATGTGGTGGGCATGGTGATACACACATGTAATGCTAGCACTTGGGAAACCAGGGCAAGAGGACTGAGAGTGTGAGACAAGCCAGGGCTACATGAGGCTGTGTATCCAAAAAAAAAAAAAAAAAAAAAAATTCAGAAAAAGAAACAAGAATGTTTAAAAATATCCATAATCCATGCCTTGTGTAGCCAAATAATGTACAGATAATTTAACTTAAAGAAAACATAATTTATTCTGTAATACATTTATGCTCATCTGCATATTGCATACATTATATGATAATTCATTATGCAAATTTGGATAGTTCTTTACTGTTAAACACTGATTCTCATTTGTCTGACTCCATATCCCTACTTTGTCCTATTCTCTCTCTGTGTAATATAATAATCTTCCACCTCCATTGCTCAAGCAGCAGATTTTACTGCATCCTTTCTCCTGGACTTGGGGATTGTCAGGAGTTTCATCTGGCTTTCTCTCCAAAATTCTCAATTTAGCAGGAATGACCCACCCTGTTGTCCTCTGTCAGATCACAAATCTCATTTACTGGAAATATTCTAATATCTTCATGTTTCACTTAGATTTAAATTTATAGTTCTCTTAGCAGGCTAACAAACTATTTTCAACCTGTTTCACCCTCTTGCTCATTGTTCTGATTCAGTTTATACTTCCATGCCCTTACAATGTTCATTGACACTAGTCTCTGTTATTTCTCAGAGTAGCTCTTACCGGCTGTGATGTTGCAGGCACCAATCCCCTAGTTAGTCCACCCATCACTATAGTTACCTAAATAATGATTGCCTTCCTTACTTCCCATTGCAGTTTGCCTGAGTTAAAGCATGTTCATACTTTGGTATCTTTCACATCTGTTTTGAGCAAAATTTCTCAGTAATGTCTGAAAATCACCTTCCCTGTGTCCATCTCACTTTTCTATGGACTTAACACTATCTTGTTTTTTAATTTATCTCATGTCTTTCTCCCTGAATTTCGCATTATAAATTTCATACAATTTGCATATGTTTTTCTTATGTTTCTGTGTAGTCGACACATACTGGTACTTTAAAGTATTTGTTGCATAAAGTGTATGCAGCAATAAATGAATTTTAGCTAAATCTCTATCTTCAAGATTATTGAGAAGAAATTGCTTGGATTTCAATTTGACTATCTATAATCATATTGCAAGTTCTCATAACTAATTTTAAGCTTAGCATTCCATCTGCAAAACATAAGCAGTCTTTGTCACCTGGACTGCTTAATCAACTCATAAGTCACTCACTTGGCCACAAAGGCTCTTCTGCTTCAGTCAGTCAGCCACATTTACCCCAAATCTGTTCATGTCTGTTGCACTTAAATAATTACACTCCTTCACAAACACTAGAAAATCAGTGCAGCATGAGTCTGAGAATAGGATTTTATCAGTTTAAAACTCCATTAAATGTTTTAGCAAAACTAACTAAAGGCAAGTCAATTTTAAAAGACAAATTTATTTGAAAATAAGTATAATTTGCTTCTCTCCAAAATAAAAATGCAAAAATTATGAATACAATACACATGTAATCTTTGTAAAAAGAAAAAAAGAACTTCTATAGTGAAGATATACTAATCAAAAAAGTACCCTATATTTATATTTTTAAACTTAAAATAAAATATGAAGGCTTATGTATGTTCATATAACTTTTACATTTAAATTAAATTTATCATTGAATAGACTCATCAACAGTTATAGTATGATAGATATAATCTTTAAGCGTCTCTTTTTTTTATCACTACAATGAAGAAAATACTAGTTTTCTATGGGAAAGACCTTGTAAGAAGAAAATAAAGTTCCATATCATGAAGTTCCCTGAAAAGCTATTACACATGTAAGCTGGTGTCATAATTAAATGGATCTAAGAAAAAGCTGAAAGTAATAAAAGACACCTTTACTCCTTCATTCCCCTTAGACATGTTCTTTTCTGGAATTATTAGAGCATTTTCACATAATACTATTCTAAACTTGAAAATTCAAATGCACCAGGCATTCCAAGCATAACTGGAGCAAATTCAAATGAACATCAGATTTCCATTTAAATCCAATTCTCTCCATTTCTCCTGCCTCTTTTTCAAATCTCAGAACACTCATTCCTCTTATAGCTGAGCTCATATCTCAAGAGTCAAGGAGCTCACTCAGGTCAACTTCCTACCTGGGGCACCAGCTCTCATCAGGGAGCTCAGCTGTGCCTGAATGCCAAGGAGATGCCACCCAGAGCATGAAAGTCTGCTGAGCAGGATCATCAAGTGTTAGCGGAATGTCACAAAGGGACTGCCAATGAGTGAGAAAGTGCTGCTCTCTAGGAGCCCCAACATTCCAGCCTTTCCATTCACCAGCTCAGCCTAAACAAGTGGCAAGCAATCCTTTGCTGCTATGCAGTAGCCTGGCTGTCTTTCTCCAAGCCGTTTTGTCAGCAGTGTGACAAGAAGCTGCAGGCATTGTAAAGTTTAGCTAGGTGTGTGCAACTTTGAAATAGTTCAGTAAGATTTGGTGGGCAGGGAATACAGTGTGTGTTCAACCTTTCCTGATGACCGTGTTATGCTTTTGTGAAAAATTAATTCAATTCTTGAGACTGCAATTTCCTCATTCCAGAAAAATAAAAACATAAAATATACCTACTGCAGAGCAAAAAGTTCAAAGTTCAGAGACTTTTTTGATAATTAAAAATCAATAACTTAAAGCACCAATTTTTCAGGATCTACAAAGTTAAGAGATTATTATTATTGTTGTTATTATTATTATTTTAACTACATGATTGCGAAGTCTGATGAACTTGACATTTCATGCTTAATATGAAGAAGTTTATTTTCTTTCTTTTTCAAATCAGAACAGCTGTTCATATTATTTGAAGAAAGCCTCTGGGTTCTCTTTAGCCACACTGTCCTATGTTGAGATGTGTAGTTATTGTAGCCTTTCCAGTCACCACAAAATAAGCACAGTTCAATTGCCATAAAACACATAAAATGTATCTATTTTTAAATTATTTCTAGATGTTAATATCACACTGCTTAGAAAACAACAAAAATCATTATTACACATACATAATAATTACAATAATTATGTATAAAATCTTCATATATTTGTTATCTGAAGTTTTTATTAATTACATTTTATTTTATTTTTTTAAATAAAAAATAGATATTTTTTCAGAAAATACATCTTGATTATGTTTTCCCTCTCTCTAATCCTCTCCGCTCCTCCCTGTCTCTCCTCCAATCTGGATCTACCTCCATTCTGTCTCTCATTAGAAAACAAACAGGCATCTAAAAGATAATAATAAAATAAAATATAAAATAATAAGATTAAAACAAATACAACAGGGCAAAACAAACAAAAGGTAAAGAGCCCAAGAAACAGCACAATAAACTGGTACACATAGACCCATTTGTTCACACACTAAGGAATCCTATAAAACACAAAACCAGAAGCAGTAATAGATGTGCAAAGGACATGTAGGCTAAAAACGAAAAAAACTAGAATATAAAAACGATAAGATTTTAAAAATAATAAAAGAAAGAAAGAGGAAGGAAAGAAGGAAGGAAAGAAAGAAGGAAGGAAGGAAGGAAAGAAGAAAGGAAGAAAGGAAGACAAGTATGACAAGACATTAAGAGATGAGGAACCTCCAAAGATTACTATGGGTTTGTTTTCTGTTGGCCATCTACTGCTGGGCATGTAGCTTATCCTTAAGAGTATTTTGAGCTGGGCGGTGGTGCCACATGCCTTTAATCCCAGCACTTGGGAGGCAGAGCCAGGTGGATCTCTGTGAGTTCGAGGCCAGCCTGGGCTACAGAGTGAGTTCCAGGAAAGGCACAAAGCTACACAGAGAAACCCTGTCTCGAAAAACAAAAAACAAAAAACAAAAACAAAAACAAAACAAAAAAAAGAGTATTTTGATTCTGCAGTGAGACTTGGAGAAAACTAAATTTTTATTTGGAAATGGTTATCAATTGGAGATACTTTCTGGGTTAGTGATGGAGGTGTGTGTCCACTTCTCCCTTGAGCTCTAGAAACCTCAGGTCAGAAATATGCCCACCCTGTGCATGCTGCCTCAGTCTCTGTGAGCTCATATGGGCATCAATTCCACTGACTGACAGGGCCTTGTTTTCTTGGTGTCCTCCATTGCCTCTGATTCTTATAATTTTTCCATCTCATCTTCCACAGGGTTCCCTGACTCTTGAGGAGAAGAATTTGTGGCGCTATCCTGTTTAGAACTGAGTGTTCCAAGGTCTCTGACTCTGCATATTGTCTGCCTATGAGTCTTTGTGTGTGTGTGTGTGTGTATATATATATATATATATATATATATATATATATATATATATATATATATATACACTGCAAGAATGATGGCTGAACAAGGCACTGATCTATTAAGAAAACAGAAAGGCATTAGGAGTCATTTTATCGCTACATTCCTTTTGCTGAACAGTAGTATTTGGTTTAACCCTGGGTGTCTGAGTTATCTAGTTTCAGGTTCTTGATCACCCCAGCAGGATTTGAATGGTTCCATCTTGTGAGGTGGGCCTTTAATCAAATCTGATATTGGTTGGTTACTCACACAAGATTTGTGCCACCCTCACACTAGCCTATCTTGCAGGCAAGACACTATTGTAGATCGAAGGGTTTGTAGCTGGATTACATTTGTAGCTATTTACATTTCACTTTGGTAGTGTGCAGAGTACCTGTCTGTACCAAGAGCTCTAGTCCATAGGGATGGGCACAAGTTCATCTTCTCTGTTTCAATGAATTGTGTGGCTCTTCCCTTCAGCAATAAGACCATGTACTGTGTGAAAAGTAACCTATACTCTTGGCAATAGCCTGGGCTGCTTGGAGGTTCCCATGAGACTCCTTTGGCCAACAAATCAATTACGTGTAATGCATTCCCAGTATTGAAAGCTGTATTTGGTAACAAGAGATAGTTAGGGCTCTCTTTCAATGCTCTTATTTGGAGATTTTATTTAGATCACCTTAATATATATATATGTGTGTGTGTGTGTGTGTGTGTGTGTGTGTGTGTGTGTGTGTGTATTTAAGAAACTTCTACAGTATTAGGTTCCCATATCACACTTCAATGGCCCTTAATTTTATATGTCTTTCCCTTTATGCTCCCTCTCATGACACCACCCCCCTTGTTACTTGATTCTCCTGTTCCAATCCAAGCAGTCATCCATCCATAACTATCTAATCTATTTCCCTTTCCAAGGAATTGTATGTGTTACACTTGCCTCTTACTCTATACCTAATCTCTGCAGTTCTACAGATTGTAGCTTGGTTATCATTGATTTAAGGGCTTATATCTACATATGAGTGAATGCATACCATATTTGTGTTTTTGGTCTGGGTTACCTCACTCAGGATGATTTTTTTCTAGTTCCATCTGTTTACCTGCTAATTTCATGATCTCATTTTTTAAATGTCTGTATAATATTCCATTGTGTAAATGTATCACATTTTCTTTATCCATTTCTCTGTTGAGGAACACATGGGTTGTTTCCAATTTTTGGTTATTATGAAAAGAGCAGCAATGAAGATGGATGAGCAAGTGTCTCTGGCAGGATGACCATCCATTGGGTATATGCCCAAGAGTGGTATAGCTGAACTTAAGTTAGTTTGATTTCCATCTTCCTGAGGAACTACCATAATAATATCCATAGTGGCTTTAACGTCCCACAAGCAATGAGTGAGTGTTCCACTTATTCTACATCCTCACCAGCATTAACTATCATTTGTTTTATTGATCTTAGCCATTCTGAGGGGTAAAATATGGAATCTCAAAGTAATTTGGATTTGCATTTCCCTTGTAGATAAGGGTATAGAACATTTCTTTAAATGGTTCTCAGCCATGTGACTTTCCTCTTTTGAGAAATCTGCTTATATCTATGCTACACTTTTTATTGGGTTATTTATTTTCTTAATATCCAGTTTTTAAGTTACTCATTAATTTGAGATGTTAACCTTCTATAGTATACTGAGTTGGAAAAATTTTCCCAATCTGTAGCCTTCTACTTTGTCTAAATGATGGCACCCTTTGCCCTATAGAAGTTTCTCAGTTCTATGAAGTCCCATTAATTATTTTTAATCTTAGTGTCTGAACTATTGGTGTTCTGTTCAGAAAGTCATCTCCTGTATCAATTAGTTCAAAGTTATTACCTCTTTTGCTTAAGTTCATTGTATCTTGATTAATGTTGATGTCTTTAATCCACGTGAAGATTAATTTTGTGCAGGGTGATAAGTATAAATTTACTTGGAATCTTCTACATACAGCCATCCAATTTAACCAGAATCATTTGTTAAAGGTGCTGTCTTTTTCTAGTGTGTATGTCTGATTTCTTTATCAAAAATCGAGTACCAGTTACTGTGTAGATTTATGTCTGGATATTAAATTTGATTCCATTAATCAACATGTTTGGCTTTTTGTGCCAAGAATAGGCTGTTGTTATTACTATAGCTTTGGGGTACAATTGTAGGTCTGACTGGTGATACTTCCAACAATTCTTTGATTATTTAGAGTTATTTTAACTATGCTGTGTTTTTGTGTTTCCATAGGAAGCTGAAAATTGTCCTTTCAAGATCTGTGAAAGAAAAATGTTTGAATTCTGATGGTGATTGCATTGAATTTGTAGATTGCCTTGGTAGGGTGGGTTGTTTTTTTTTTTTTTTTTTTTTTGCTATATTAATCATACCAACCCATGAGCATGGGAGATCTTTCTATGTTTTGATATCTTTTTCAATTCCTTTCTTCAAAGTCTTAAAGTTTTTATTATACCAATCTTTCACTTATTTGGTTAAACTTACCCCTAAGATATTTTATATTATTTGAAGCTATTGTGAAATATACTGTTTTTCTGATTTCTTCCTCAGTCTTCTGTCATTTAAGATACTGATTTTTATGATTTCATTTTGTATACTGCTACTTTCCTGAAAGTTTAAAAACTGTAGGAGTTTTCTAGTGGAAATTTTAGGGTCGTTTATGGATACTGTCATTTCATCTGTAGATAAAGATATTTTTACTTCTTTCATTCCAATTTGTATCCCCTTGGCTCCTTCTGTTGGCTTATTTCTCTAGCTTAGACTTCAAGTGCTATATTGAACAGATATGGAGAAAGTACATATGTAGCTGGAATTTTTCCTGTGTCCTGCCTGGCTCGAGGTCAGGACAAATCTTTCCCATTCATGTCCCCCAAGTAAACACACAGCGGCTTATATTAATTATAACTGCTTGGCCATTAGCACATGATTATTATTGACTAGCTCTTACACTAAAATTAACCCATAATTCATAATCTATGCTTAGCCATGTGGCTAGGTACCTTTTCTCAGTTCTGCCTTCACATCTTGCTTACTCTGTGTCTAGCTGGTCGCTCTTGACTCAGCCTTCCTGCCGAGGACAATTTTAAGAGGCATGCCATATTGCCTGCCTGAGTTAAGTCTCTGTTGTCCAGTATTGAGCCACTAACCAGAAACTTTTGACATGCCTGGACAAGTCCTGAGTTATTAGAAAATAACTTAACATTTCCTTATCTTTCTGCTACAGTGACCATTAGTAACAATGTTTTGTGGTTAGGTTGATTGGTTGGGTTGCTTGGCAATTCAACAGTCCCCTGATCTTTTCCCAAAGAAAGTTTCCTGGTATGCTTACCATAAAACCCACCTGAGAAAAATAAAATTTTACAGCTTGATAAGAATACTGTCTTGCTGTCAATTCTTTGTGTCTCTTGTCCCTTTCATTTTCCATTTCCCCTTCTAGGGTCTCTGCTGAAGATCCGCTGGCCAGGACACATTCCTCTTCCCAGAATTCTCCTTGTCTGTTTATCCTGCCTCTACTTTCTGCTTGGCTACTAGCCAATAAGCATTTTATTTATCAACCAGTCAGAGCAACACACATTCACAGCATACAGAATGATATTTCACAGCATATATTACCCTCTCTTGTTAATGACTTTAGTGGAATTGTTGGAGTTTCTGTCCATTTAAGTTAGTGTTGGCTATGGGCTTACTGCAAACTGCCTTTATTATTTTTAGGTTGTCCCTTGTATTCCTAATCTCTCCAGAAATTTAATCACAAAGGGGTGTTGGATTTTGTCAAAAGTCTTTTCTATATCTAATGAGAAAATCATGTGTTTTTGTCTTCCATCTTGTTTATATGGTAGGTTACGTCTATTGATTTACACTTGTTGAACCTTTCCTGCATCTCTGGGATGAATCCTACTTCATCATGGGAAATGATCTTTTTTATGTAGTCTTAGATTCAATTTGCAAGTATTTTATTGAGGTTTTTGCATCTATGTTCATAAGATAAAGTGATCTTTAATTCTCTTTCTTTGTTGAGTTTTTATGTGGTTTGGGTATAAGGGTAACTGTTGTCTCATAAAATGAATTGAGCAATGTCCCTTCTGTTTCTATTTTGTGAAATATTTTGACGAGTGTAGGAGTTAGCTCTTCTTTGAAATTCTGGTAGAATTCTGCCCTAAAGCAGTCTGATCCTGGGCTTTTTGTCATTGGTAGACTTTACTAGGGGTTACAGTTCTATTTAAGTTGTTTATCTGATTTTGATTTATCTTGGTAAGTGTTACCTATTGAGAAAATTATCTGTTTCTTTTAGATTTTCCAGTTTGGTAGAGTACAGATTTTTAAAGTATGTCCTTGTGACTCTCTGGATTTTCACTTTGTTGTTATATCCCTATTTTCATGTGTAATTTTTTTTTAATTTAAAAAAATTTTCTTTCCTTTTACATACCAACCCCTGTTTCCCCTCCCTCATCTTCTCCCTCACCTCCCCCCATCCCCTCCTCATAGAGAGTAAGGCCTCCCATGGGTAGTCAACACAGGCTGGCATACCAACTTGGGGTCAGACCTTGTCCTTCCCTGCTACATCAAGGCTGAGTAAGGCATCACACCATAGGGAATGGGCTCTAAAAAGCCAGTTCATGTACCTGGGATAAGTCCTCGTCCCATTGCCAGGGGCCTACGAACACATCAAGCCACATAACTTTCACTCACATTCAGAGGGCCTAGTGCGATGCCATGCAGGCTCCCTAGCTGTCAGTGCAGAGTCCATGAGCTTGGACTAGCTTGAGTCAGCTATCCCTGAAGTTTTTCCTGTCATGATCCAATTAAAGACTACAGGACCACCAGTAGACACATATGAAGTTAATGATTCTCCACTATCCTAGCTTGATATTATAGTTCTTGGTTTTGTTCATATAATTATAAGACCTCTACTGTATTTATTTTTAGTGCTGACTATTCCTTTGTTGTGTTACTTTACCTAAATATATTGATCCTTTGCCATGTTTCTGGACACTTAAATGTTGACTTTTTATGTCACAAGAAATGTTTTTATACATAGCAAATTGAATCAAAGTATTTCAAAAATATTTACCTAATGATTGTCACTGCTGACTCCCAGGCATGCACCTATTCAACTTTTTCAGGGTTAGACTTGGAGAAAGCAGCAAGAATCAGCTGGCAATTCAAATCAGAAAATTCAAGTAAAACAATAAAAATCATCTATAGGTTTGAGCATCATTAAAACATAAAAAATATGATACGTGTGTTGGGAATTAGCAAGAGCTGGGTGCCATCTTCATGATGACCTTCAAGTATGAGGAAAGAAAACAGTTATAGAAAATGGGGGAAATCTTGATGTGAGAGCTATCTGGTGCCACCTGTAGTTTAAGGGGAAGGAAACCACAAATTCAAGTAAGAGGCACAGGAAAGAAAAATCATGAATGTCTTTTCATCCTCCTATCAGCAGCACACTCACTGGAAACCAGAGGACCCTGGAGCACTTGATATGAGGTCAGCAACACAGTGCCATGAGTAAGACAAAGACTGATGGAGAGGGTGAGACTGTTTTTAAAGGACAGCTAGAAAGTCCCCCACCTCACAGGTAGAAATTGTTTTATGAGTTTATTCTATTTTATTCTACCACCAGTAAGAATATCGAAGCTCTACATCTTCTTTAGTGAATAATGTGTAGACCCTTGGTTTTTGCCAATCTGATAGCTGTGGAATGGTGTTCCATTTAAATATCAGCTAGACCTGTTACTACTATAAGTGAATATCTTTTCTTATATTTACTGGTTATGATATTTTCTGTGCATTTCCTCCTTACTTTTCCACTCTTATTCTTAAACGTACTATCTTTAGAAATATTCCAAGTGACTTCTTTCTCTCTGCTTCAATCTGAACGGATAGTGGCTCATTTCTTGCTTTTATAGATACTTTTGCTTCAATGATGTTGTTGCTCTATATGGCTCCACAACTTCCATTTACTGTCCTATTTTCTTGATACCCATTTTACAATATGAGTACTACACATCAAATAGATACTATGGATGACAGCAGCAAAACATTTTACTCAATGTCCTAAGTCAAATATAAAAAAGTTAGAACCAAAGTGTTCTTTTAATCATATCTATATTACCATGAAATGACTCTTTCTAAGGAAACAGAGTGTAATAAAAGTAATAAAGGGGGAAGGGGAGTGAGAAGATAAAGAAGAGGGGTATAAAAGGAGAGAGAAGAAGGAAGGAAGGAAGGAAGGAAGGAAGGAAGGAAGGAAGGAAGGAAGGAAGGAAGGAAGACTCCCATTGATGCAGAAGGCCTGTATCTTTGACACCTGACCTTAGTTCCTTTGGCACTCACTGAACAAGACATTCTTACAGTAAATTATCAAATAAAGACACTTTAAAGCACTAACACATGGAAAAGAACAGTTAAAGGGTTGAGTGAAGAAGCCACGGATAGCTCTACAATAAATTGTTTTAGCTTCATTAAGCATCATCTTGTTTATTCAAAAACTGAGCAATAATTTTCAGAATGTTAAAAAAAACCTGTGAAATAAGTAAATAAAATGTCTTACATTTTAATTTGAACCAGCTGAAATAAATAGTTAATGATGTTTCAAGAAGACATTTATCATAAAAGCACCTGATCCAATATTTGACTACCATTAAAAGATAACAGAATCTAAAATTAACTTTGACTTTTTTACTTTTTTCCAAATGCTGAAATTTTTACTAATGAAGAATGACTCAGCTCACCAAGAAAAAAATTATACTGGCCCATAAAATTCACATGTAAGTTGGTGACTTGCTATTTTCAAATATAAGGTATTTTTTAATTAGTTGAAAAAGCATGTACATTTTCTCACAGTGAAAACCAGGAAAAAAAAATGTGTCATGTTTCAGCTTTTTAAAAAGAGCTATTTTCCAAAGCCTTGAAATTATTACCACATTATGTATTTAAAATATCCTTGCTATAATTAAAACTATATAGTATAATATTTCATCAGGAAATCTAGTGATATAGCTGTGATAAAAACAAAAGCTGTGGAAAGAATACAACGGATGCTGAAGTATCTACAACGGATGCTGAAGTATCCTTAGAAGGAAGTGTCTATCTTGCTAGGTACAGAAAAATAGATAAAGTTGGTGATTTATTCTCATATGTTAATAAATGAGAAATATTAAAGCAAATAGAAAAATGCAAGAAAACAAAAACAAATATTTGAATCGTTGATATAGCAAAAACAAATTTAGAAATCACTCAACTCATCAGAAATTACCATGAAAAAGGTAAGCTCTACTACAGCAATAATGGAAAATCAAATTTCCAAAGTCAACATTAAATGAAGGTTTACGACTAGAGAACTTTGTGGGCCTTAAGATTGCAAAAAGCTTTTCTCACACTGCACTTAGAAAGTCAGAAGTATGAGTGAGATGTGTAGCATCCTGGACAATGCTGGTTATCCACACAGAAGCAAACAGAGTTATACAAGCAGGATGGATTTCTGTGAATCATATTCTGAATTAAAGATTTTGAGCAATCCTAGAGGATTTCCCTGGTGAATTTTATCAAATGTGAACAGAACAAGTGGAAGAGGAAGAAACACATACGTTTCATGAACGCAGACTCATTCTGATACAGAAATCAAACAGATATTAGAAAAGAAAATAATTCCTATAATGATAGCTCTTGTAAGAGACCCAAGGTAGCTTCCAGGAACCCATGTCACATAGATCACAATGGCCTGTAACTCTAGCTCCAAGTGGATCTGACACTGCTGTGCTTCATGATCATCTGCACATGTATGTACATATTCATAAAAAGATGCATGCATGCACTCAAGTATAAATTAGGTAAATCTTTTCTTTAAAAAATATTATCCATGATAATTATAGGTGAAAAGACGAAAACTTGTGTAATAAATGTAAGAAAATCATTTGACAAAAATTCAAGTTTCATTTTTAATTAAAAAAATGAACTTAGTGAAATAAGCATAGAAAAAAATACTTCAACTTTAGCCACAGTTGAATTTCCTTATTAAATATGGAACATTATTCTGTGTGATCTGGGATAAAACAGAAGGGCTTTCTCTCACAATTTCTATTTAGCTATACAGGAAGTTATACAGAATAGGAAGTAAATGAAATGTTTGCTTTACAAATAGCTAGAAAGAAAAATGTCTTTATTTAAAGATAGCTACAATGCAAAGTGTGATAACGAATCTTCTTCAAAACCTCAGTATCTATCAAATAAATATCAAAATTATGATATAAACTTCATGGAAAAATTATTTTCACTCCTATGTTTTAGCAGTGATAAATTGAACAATAAACTAAAATTATAACATTGATAATTGTAGAACATATATAAAATACTACAAAACAAAAGACATGTGGGATTTATGCAATTAAAACTATAACATGCTACCGAGAGAAAACTTTAAAGCCTAACAACATAAAAATATATTCACAGATTGGGAAGGCTCAGTATGTTAGAATGTGAATTGTCACCAAATCTCTCTACACATTCAGTGGAATCCTGATCAAAATACCAGCAGAAAACCTTCTGTCGAATTTGATCAGCTTATTCTGAAATTCACTGGGAAATATGAGGATCTAGACCAATCAAGGCTAATCAATCTTGGACAGAATGATATTGGAGTTGTGCCTTCAAGACTTATCCTGAAGCGGTCAAAATCAAGGGAGTGTGATGTCAGCAAAGTAAGGCACATATTTCAGTGAAAAGGAAGGCTCCCAATACTGAACACACATGGATACTCAGGTGTCTCTGGGAATCTAGAGCAATGCAAGGGGGAGAAAACCTTTCTAATAAATGGTATTGCCAACCTTTTGTCTATATAGTCACACTTTAACCACATCGCTCACAACAGTTAGTGCACAATACATCTTAGATCTAAATATAAAACAGAATTTAAAGTACATAGAGAATACTTTCTGTTTCTAAGGGGTGTAAAGATTTCATCAGAATAAAAATAGAACACATATTCCAAAGGAAACTTTTCCTTAATATATTTATTTTTAATTTATTAAAATTTTATTATAAAGAATTTGAAAACAAAATAAAATAACCAAGTCCTACAATGTATAGATTTTTTGATCAGACTCAAAAGTCTATACATCTCAATAAACTTCTGTATATTTAGACTAACCATTCTGAAGCTGTGAAGCTTCACATTGGACTTTATACTTTCACTATCATATATATTTTTATGTACTTATCCACTACCAAAACACACAAAAATATCCACGACTGATTTTAAACTAGAAAAACAAATACCTTCATGTCATCTTTCATGGTTCAAATTAAAAAAAGGGAAAAGTCCTAAGATTGAACTCACCAAAATTGAAGCATTTTTATTAAAATAATATATACTATATTTTAATTATATATTATAGTTATGTAAACATTATTTTGCTAAATAAAATATGTACATTGCCAATATGCATATAAAAATGTGGTTATTACTTGTCACTTGATCTTACTCAGTTGTCTTTCAATCAATTTTTTCAAATACAAAAGTTATATGTAAATAATTCTCAGAAACGGGTTGAAAATCATCAGAATAAATTATTTCAAAGATAGTTGAAATCAATATCCAGATATTTTAGACACTGAGAGTTATACAGTTACTAGCTTTGAGTTAAAAAGTTGGTGTTGAAACTTTGGTCACCCAACTAAAATGGAAGAAACACGATGTGTGATATAACTCTTCATATTGAGCTTTAAAACCTCTGGGGAAGCACAGGTTTTCAGCATTTAATCTTGTTAGATAAAGAAAAAAAGGACACACACATCAAGGAAAGGAGACTCTTGTGGCTTATAAGAAATTTAGCAGTAAGCAGATAGGTGAATTCATTAATTTCCCAATAGGGAAAGTAAGCACAAACTTACTATTAAAGAAAGAAAGAAAGAAAGAAAGAAAGAAAGAAAGAAAGAAAGAAAGAAAGAAAGAAAGAAAGAAAGAAAGAAAGGAAGGAAGGAAGGAAGGAAGGAAGGAAGGAAGGAAGGAAGGAAGGAAAGAAAGAAAGAAAGAAAGAAAGAAAGAAAGAAAGAAAGAAAGAAAGAAAGAAAGAAAAAGAGTTCCAGGACTGCACTGGGAATGCCCAGCGACCTCACCTCCTCGAGTTGCCCAAGAATGCAGCCAAAGCATGTATGTATATCCTGTTCAAGGACTGAAGTTAGGAGCAAAATGGTAGAAACTCTATTTTTGTGGGAACAGTTCTGCAATACACATATACATGCACAAATACGATACAAATATATAATATCAAATACATAATTAATGGCAAGAGTATAAAACAGTAACTATGTTCAAGAACTCAGTACAGAGAGAAGGAGGAAGAGAATGAATTATTTATTCAGGAATCAAGGGCATGTGAAAAGAAAATCTCTCAGTGATGGACATATGTATGTAAACATCCAATGCATACAGCTTGCCTATCTTGTAAACCAGAGACTCCCCTCAGCAACTAGACAAGATCATTCATTTCTTTTAATCTTGCAGGATTTGGCATATCCACATCCTCTAGAGGATTTGTTCTCATTCAAATTCAGTAAAGGCCCAGAATCTGCATTCATAGTGAGTATTAGATGATTCTGGCCTAATGGAAAGTAAGATCACACAACACTAGATCAACTTAGGTCAGGGGACACCCACAACTAACATACTGATGAGGGAAACAGGTCTCAGAATAAACTTAAAGCTGACAGTAAACTGTAGAGGT
This sequence comes from Peromyscus eremicus, assembly GCF_949786415.1. Classification (NCBI taxonomy): domain Eukaryota; kingdom Metazoa; phylum Chordata; class Mammalia; order Rodentia; family Cricetidae; genus Peromyscus; species Peromyscus eremicus. The sequence goes on from NC_081416.1 coordinate 42,571,002, forward strand.
ATCATAACTTTAGGAACTTTTTAAAAAAATTATTTATTCTTCTTTCATATATTATATCTCAACCATAGTTCCCCCCTTCCTCCTCCCCTCCAAGTCTGTCATCTCACCTCCCCTCTTTTCCACTTCTCCTCCGTTTACCTTCAGAAAAGGGCAGACCTCCCAAGGGTATCAACCAAACTTGGCATATAAGATTGCAGTAAGATTAGGCACCTCCCCTCATATTGCGACTGGACAAGACAACCCAGTAGAAGGAAAAGGGTTCCAAAAGCAGGCAAAAGCATCAGAGACAGCTCCTGTTCCCACTGTTAAGAGTCCCACAAGATAACCCAGCTACACAACCATAACATGTACACAGAGGGCCTAGGTCAGACTCATGATAGATGGTTCATTCTCTGTGAGTCCTTATGAGGCCAGGTTAGTTGATTCTGTGGATTTTCTAGTGGTGTCCTTGATCCCTCTGACTCTCATAATCCTTCCTCCCCATCTTTCACAGGATTCCCTGAGCTCTGCCTAATGTTTGGCTGTGGGTTTCTGCAGCTGATTCACCAGTTGCTAGATGAAGCCTCTCTGATGACGATTTTGCTAGGCTCCTGTCTATGAATATAGTGGAATATCATCAGATGAGTTTTATTCTGTCATAGGTCTCTGGGTTATCCAACCTCTAGCTCCTGGCCCTCCAGGCAGTGTCATGGGTGGGCTCTCTCTTGTGGCATGGGTCTCAAGCTGGAACTATCATTGGTGTGCCCATCATTGGTTGGTCACTCCCACAATTTCTGTGCCATCTTTACCCCCAGCACAGCCTGCAGGTTAGGACAAATTGTAGATTGAGGGTGTTGTGGCTGTGTTGGAGTCCCAACGTCTCCACTGGAAGTCTTGCCTGGTTACAGGATATGGCTGGTTCAGGCTCCATATCCACTATTACCAGGAGTCTTGGCTAAGGTCGTCCTCATAGATTCTTGGGAATTTCCACTGAATTAGGTTTCTAGCTCAACCCCAAGATGTGCCCCCCAATTCCAGTCGTCTCTCCTAGTACTATGTCTCTCCATCCTCTCCCAATCTGATCCCTCCTGCTTCCGTTCCCACTCACCCTAGTCCACTCGTGATAATCTCTTCTGTTTCCCTTTTCCAGGGAAATGCATGCATCTTGGGTTTCAGACTTTATGAACTTTTGATTAAAGTAGGTACTTCTGATTTTTGAAGACACATGAATCTGAAGTTTTTTATAAAATACAGAATTTTTTAAAAATGTTTAAAATAAGACAAAACAAATAGGGCTTAAATTGGACCATGAACTGCAGATATGTTGTTGATATTAATCATTTCCCATGGTGTCTATTTTCAGTTACTACAACCCTATCAAACCATTCATAAAATTCCAATTAAAAATATGTATTAGTTACTTACATTTATCTGCATTCTCGTTGAATGTTGAGCTTCACAAAGTGTGAACCCATGTGTCCTCTGTCTACAAGACTTTCTAAAAAACTTTTGAAAACAAAAACTGAAAGACTCAGTGCTGAGTTTCAAGTTTGACTAAAATGAATATACCAGAGATATAGTTTAGTAAGTGAAATTGCCATTTTTCTGTGATTGTTTTTGTATACTCCCAGGATAGATATAAAAATGAATTAGCTTTGAGCATACATATTGCAAAACTCAAAGATACCAGAATAATCAAAGTAATAATGATATCTTAATTCCTTGCTTGCTTGGAAGTCTGTTCTGCTTCTGGGAATATAACTGATAGATGTATTGAAGTAGTTCAGAATTGCTCTGTCATGCATTGTAATAAAAAGTCAAAGTGACCTCTAAAATATTTGTTTTCTCTTCAGAAACACAAATGGAAAAAAACTCACATAGTACATCTTTACAATATAGTTTATGCTCAAGAAGTATCCTGATATTTTTAAGTTTGTGTTTTTCTCTACAGGACACAAAATAATACTAGTGACTGGATTAATAAACCATCCACCACCCTAACAAAATGCTCAAGTTCTTTTCAAAATGTTAACAGTGGTGATTTCAAACATAAATGCTTGCTCATCCTCGGTTCTTTGGAAATACTGATGTTCTAAATTGTGGGTTTCCCAAATACCAATCTTCCTCTTTACCAATGAATCATCTGATTTCAGCAGAAAATTATTCCTCTCTCCAATCTATAATTTCATATTTCCACTAATGTACTTGTTCAATTTGTTTTGTGTTACATATTTTTAAATAAGAATTTTAATATATCTTATCAATTAAAAATATGTATTATTACTTACATTTATGTGTTATATGAGCATGGCTGTCTGAATTTATGTGTGCTATGTGTGTGCTGGTGCCTGGCCAAGTCAAAGGATATCAGATCCCCTAAAACTGGATTTAGGAGCAGTGATAGGCTGCCTGAATGTGGGTGATAGAAACCAAATTCAAATCTTCTGTGAATCTCTTTTGCTGTGCCATCTCTCAATCCCTGCCTTACCATTTTTATTGGAAGGTGGGGAACCCTGAACTTTTATTTTGCGCACATTTTTAAACAGAATTACTTATTTAATGTAAAATAAGCCATATAGTTTAGATGTGGTTTTTCAAGGTCAAGCAGATTCATTCTTGCCATCTGCATTGATGATTTGAAATTAAGAATGTCCTCTTATCCAGGCTCTTCTTATTTAAGGAATATTACTTCTATCTTTCTTTAGTCTTTATTCTGTGGCTGATGATTTGCTCACATAGAGCTCAGGCATTAGTAACATTTTATGCAAGATGACACTGTGTAAACACATGCTCTGCAACTTGCAGATATTTAGCCACTTATTTCCCCGAGATTTAAGTGGCATTGCCCCAACTCTGACAGTCAAAAAATATTTTTTGTCCATTCATTGACAAATGCCAGGGAATACAGTTGATACAGTTATCCCTTCCATGGTTTCTTTTTCATTTTAAAATTTTATTTACTTTTATTTTAAGTGCATTGGTGTTTTGCCTGGAGGTACATCTGTATGGGGACATCAGATCCCCTGGAACAGGAATTATGGACAGTTGTGTGCTGTGGGATGTTCTGTATGTTAAATGTGTTCCTCTGATTGGTTAATAAATAAAACACTGATTGGCCAGTAGCCATGCAGGAAGTATAGGCGGACTAACAGAGAGGAGAATTCTGGGAAGTGGAAGGCTGAGGCAGAGGAGACGCTGCCAGCCACCAGCCACCGTCATGAGAAGATGTTAAGATACCAGTAAGCCACAAGCCACATGGCAACTTATAGATTAATAGAAATGGGTTCATTTAAGATATAAGAACAGCTAGCAAGAAGCCTGAGCCATTAGGCCAAACAGTTTAAGTAATATAATTCTCTGTGTGTTTACTTGGTTGGGTCTGAGCAGCTGCAAGACTGGCAGGTAAGAGAGATTTGTTCTGACTGAGGGCCAGGCAGGACCAGGAAAACTCTAGCTACAGTTGTGAGTTGCCATGTAGGTGCGGGAAATTGAACCCTGGTCCTCTGGAAGTTAAGAGTAGCCAATGCTCTTAACCACAGAGCCATCTCTCCAGTCCCTAACAAAATACATTTTCATATTTTTGGTAGTGAGCCTAGCCTTTAATGGTTGAACCATCTCTCTAGCCCCAAAATATATTTTTAAAGACAAAACATTCCCAGAGAGTAAGAGGATCCCAGCTGTGGACAAAAAATTCAATCAACCTACATAAAACCTATTATATAATCTCAAAAAATATATGTAGTAAAACCAAAAGAATTATGAGAGCATTTGACATACCTCCATTATGTATGCCAAACATAAAAAAATGTAAGATTTAGGAAACATAATTAGCAAAGGTGAATTTCACACCCTCTAGTATTGGTAGATGGGTTTCTGTCAGCCTTTTGTGCTTCTGCATATCTTGTGAGCACAGATTTTGCTATGGACTAACTGCTCAAGAAAGCTTATACAGTGAAGAGCCTTAGACTGTCAAATCAGAAGTAACCTGAATTGTTAAACTATTATTAATGCATGTTTCAAGGACCTTCTGAAATCGTGAAATTTTTTCTTTTTTTTTAATTCTTTTTTATTATTAAGAACATTTTTTCATTCATTTTACATGCTAATCAAAGATCCCTACCATAGTTTTATGAGTGTGTTCCAAACATCACTCATTTAAAAGAAGCTCTGAAGATTAGCAAGATTTAAAAAGGTATCATCATTCTACATTTAAGATGAGAATATTAAGGCTCAAGAGTTTCTGAGAATCTATAAACAGATTTTATAAGCAAAATTCAGTGAAGGAATTACTGACCTTTAACTATTTCAAATAAAAATAAATTAATAATGGGTAGTGTCTAATTTCAATTAAAGAACCAGACAGAAGAACAAGATGGAAAAGAGAAAATAAACAAGAGTGTAAGCCTAGAAAACCTATATGACATCCATGTCATACACCACTCACCAGCAGTACACATTCCTAAAGAGCACAAGGAATATCCATCAATATGAACCATGTGCTACACTTCAAAACAAATCTAGTGCATATAAAATAGAATAATATAAGATCATCTAACCACAAGGAAATGAATTTATTATAGAAAAAAATTGAGAAAGTAATAAATATGTGGAAATTGAATGATGTACAAAAACAAATAAAAGCACATGAAAAATAAATAAAAATACTTTGAGATCAGAAAACTAAAAAGGTAAAATATAAAATACAATGATCTGTAGCTAAAGCAGAGCTTAGATAGAAATCTCTGACTGTGTCTGTATCTCAATCCCTACACCTAAAATAAAAGAGGATACAGGGCAGATTAATCTTAAATGAAGATATAAAAGCAGAGAAAAACAACTGGAAAGTTAAGAAACAGAAGGGTTTTTAACAAAGTTAAAATTTATTAAACCTTAACCAGATTAACACATATACACATTTGATAGAAATATATGGAGTTCAAATAACTAGGATCATAAATAACTAGGATCATAAATCAAGATGACATTGATTGCAATGATTTATGTTGATTGTCAATTTGATTGGATTGAGAACCTTAATATTTGTGAGTCAGACTTCTAGTGTGCCTATGAGGATGCTTCATGAACTATTATATCATGAGGTCTCTGACTGAATGGATGCCATTATTTGAAATAAAGAAATGTAGACTTACTAGTCGGAGTAAGTAGTTCACTAGAGGATAAGACCTTGGGTTCTGTACCCTGCAGTGGCCTGTCCTATATTCCCTTTTTCTTTTTCCTGGATTCCTTGGTATGAACTGCTGTACTTCCCCACACCAGCCCAGCACTGTGACTGACACCTCTAAACTCAGATTAAAAGAAATCTTACCTCCCTTAAGTTGTTTCTCTCGGGCATCTAGGTAAAGGGACTAAATGGATGACTAACACATCACTACTGATCTAGAAATAAAACTGATTATTAATGGATTACAGAAACAATTGTATGGCAAATAATAATATAACTTAGACAATATGGGAAAATTCTTGGAAAAGAGGAATTTATTAAAACTAATGTAGGTAAAAATAAACTCTCTAAATGAATTCATAATAAATGAAGAGAACAGCTTTAATCAGCCATAGCACATCAAACACACATGATATACTTAAAAACATTTTTTGAAAATTAATACTAATTCTTCACAAACTGTCATATTGATCTTGTAGAGCACAATGACACCAAAGCCAGAGGTACATGAGGAAGTAGAAGAATAGATTAAGAATTCTGATAGTATGGAGGTAAAAAACTGCCAATGTAACATTATCAAACCAAATCCAGAAACATAGTTATAGAATTGTAAATCAGGGCAATGTAATATTTATTCCTTTTCTTTGAAGTTATATTAATATTCCAAAGTTAGTTAATGTAATGTGTCACACCACCTATAGAACAGAAGAGAAAAATCTGGCAGTCATATCAGTACCTGCATACAAAACAAGAAGAACCTATGCACACCGTTTCATGATGAAAATGTTCAGCAAACTAAACATAGGAAGAAATGAGGAATATCTACAAATAACTCATGGTGAAAGAGTGTATGTTTTCCCTAGGGCTAAAAACAAGTCACAGATACATTTTATATTTGTCTAAAATGTCTTTAGGAAATCAGATATGTTCAGTATGCATACACAAATAAAAACAAATAAGTGCAGAACTTACATGTGAAAGCTGTGAATACTGCTGAAAAATTAAAGGAGGTATAAATGAGCAGATAACAATCACATCTTCACATAGGAAGATAACAGTATCAGGATGTTGGTGCTCCCAAACTGATTCAGTATATGTATATATATGCTGATATGTATAAGAATATATACTTATAGATGATGTATAAGAATCTGTGTCTGAATTCCAGATGACATCTTTATAGGAATTAGCAAGCCAATGTCCAAGGTCATGGTATTGTAATACATCATGCATACCAAAACAATCTTAAAACAGAAGAACAAGACTCATACTTTCAATTTTGCAAAAACTTAATAGAAAGTAATGACAATCAAGACAGTCTAGCACTGGTAAAGAATATGTGTATGTGTGTGGTGGGGTTGGGATGCACTGCACTTTGTTCATCCTCATCAAGGGGTACATAGTGGGCTAGGTTAAACATTTTAACTACTATTGATAATGCTATCATTAAAAGCATATATAAACAAGCCAGGCAGTGGTGTCACATGCCTTTAAATCTCAGCACTTGGGAGGCAGAGGCAGTGAGTTCTAGGCCAGCCTCGTCTACAGAGTGAGTTCCAAGAAAGGTACCAAAGCTACACAGAGAACCCTGTCTCGAAAAATGGGGAAAAAAACCCAAACATATACAAACCTTTATATAAGTTTTTGTGAAGACATCTCTTTCCTTCTTTGCCACCTGTACTGTCATCTTTCAGCAGCCAGGCTCTCCTTCCTAAAAACTTTATAATCTTCAAAATGGTGCCAAAAGCTGGGCTAAGAATTCAAACAGCTCAGTTTACAAAGAGAAAAAGGATCTAAATGGATACTCCTTCAGGGAAGGTGAGAAGCTCAATGTCTTCCTAATCAGGCAAAGGGAAATTAACAAACATTTATTTGTCTGTGTGGGTGAGGGTGTATGCTTGCATATAAGTGTCAAAATATGACACAGTTTACACATGGAGGTCAAAGGACAATTTGTAAGAGATTGTTCTTCCCTTCTAAAGTGAATCCCTAAGATTGAAATTAAGTCATCTGGCTTGGCAGATAGCTCCTGTAATTGCCCAGCTATTACACTGGCCTAATCAAATGTTCTTTGACTGGAAGGAGTAGAAGATTGAGGCTGATAACTAAAGAGTATGACATTTCTTTTTAAAGTAATAAAAATATTCTTCACTGTGGTGACAGGCACATATATCTATGAATGTACCAACTGTACCAATTAAGATGGTGAAGAATATGGTACATGAACTACAGAAGCAAGCAGAGATAATTGAGTTTTCCTTTTTACAAATGTCTATGAATTTGGACTTTAAAAGGCTATTTCAGGTATTCTTTAAACATAATATATCTGAATACAGCACTACTCTTTTTATCCTTAAGACTAAAAGATACTATTGAGTCAAATAATTCAGCAAATAATCTACCATGTTTTTACAATATTGCTTTTTACTTGGAGCGTAACATTTCCTGAGGAGATATGAACAAATACATATTTACTCCAGATATGGCACTGGTAAAAGACTAAAAAGAAGGAGGATGAGGAGTAAAAAAAAAAAAAAAAAAAAAAAAGAAGGAGGAAGAAGAGGAGGAGGAGCAGAAGAAGGAGGAGGAGAACAAGAACAAGAACAAGAACAAGAAGAAGATGATGATGATGATGATGATGATGATGTTGATGTTGATGTTGAAATTGATGTTGATGATAATGATGATTCAATGACGATTACTTTAGTAAACCAGTTAGTATATTGAAATTAACAGTCTAGGTAAGAGGTTGCTGACAGAAGTATGACTCAAAGACAGCACTGAAAAGCTCATGTCAGTTTAAAGGATGACTCAGAAAATCTGCATCCTTGGAGCCCATATACAACATTTATGTAAGCAAGCATATGTCCCCTCTCCCCAGAAGTTCTTACTGCTTATAAAACCTTAGGGAAGAGCCTTGTGAATCTTGTAAGTTTCAAGAACTTCCTGAAACTTATAAGTGTAGCTGGGGCGTTTTCTCTCCAGGTCCCGCCAAGCCCCGGCAGTTATATGTTTTATATTATATTACTTATATTACTTATAAACTGTATGGCCGTGGCAGGCTTTTTGTTATCTATTTCTTCTATCTTAAATTAACCCATTTCTATTAATCTATAAGTTGCCACGTGGCTCGCAGCTTACTGGTACCTTACATCTTGCTTGTCATGGTGGCGGTAGGCAGGTCTCTCCAACCCAGCCTTCCTGTTCCCAGAATTCTCTTCTCTGCTTTTCCCGCCTATACTTCCTGCCTGGCTACTGGCCAATCCGCATTTTACTTACACAGAGCGATATCCACAGCACTTCCCCTTTTCTTTTTTTTTTCAAAAAGGAAGGTTTTAACTTTCACATAGTAGAATTACATATAACAAAATAATTATCAAGCAAGAATTACAGTTAAAATATCTACTCTATTTATAATATCTAGTCTATTTGTATTTGGCAAAATTAAAGAAGATATCCTATCTATCCTATATTTGTGAGTCTAAGGTTTCATATCTAACTTATCTTTTATCATAACTAAGGAAAATTATAACTCTAGTCTTCAACTACATCAAAGACCCTAGAAGGATATACTATTACCTGAGAAACAAGAGAAGGATGCCAGCAACTTTCGGGAGTCTTGTAGGGTAGGCAGAGACAGCTGGCAGCCTGGACAGTCACCTAATGTTCCTTTGTAAAGTTGGGGCATTTGTCTTCAGCCCACAGGCCTAGAGTCTCTCAGTCACTTTTCTCAGTGTCCTGTAGAATGTCTGGCAGTTTCCTCTGCAAAGCAGGAACCTAAAAGACCATTTTGTCAAACAAAGTTCAGTGGTCACCTTTCTATGGGTCCTGCATGTCCAGTCAATCAAGTGGTACAGGCAAGAACAGTTTCTTGCCCAAATGGCTACTTTTGCCAAGAAGAACATAAACTCCATATAGAGTGCCTTTGATGCCCATCCTCCTCTCTGAAGTAAATCGGTGCTGCCAGGAGCAGACATGTCTCACTGTCCAGAAAGTCTAAATTTTTAAAAATATTTTAAATGCCATATTTTGTAGGTCTTTGAAGTGTTTTTTGTTTTTTTTTAATTTTTTTAATTTTTATTTTGCAATACAATTCAGTTCTACATATCAGCCATGGATTCCCTTGTTCTACCCCCTCCCGCCCCCCCTCACCTTCCCCCCAGCCCACTCCCCATTCCCACCTCCTCCAGGGCGTCTTAAATATATCTATGTATACCTAGAAAACTTAACATGACTATAAGTTTGACTATCATAGAAGACTAATTGATCTGTATTTCTTAATTATCCACTACAGTCTAAATGAGTTACATAAACATAATACCTTAAACAAGGGTAGAAATATATACACAGTGTAACAAAATTAACTTTTAATTTGTGTTTTAAACTAAAATCCATAGCAATGTAAAACATTTTAAACAAGTTACTCTTTAAAAGTAGGTTCATTAATCTATCCTTTTATCCTATCATATCTATACTATCCCCCTTCCTTTTTTTTTTTAGAAAGAGATCACATTTATAATCAACCTGCTTTAAATAAAAATATTGGTTTTTCTCTGTCCCACACCAGAGGGCTCTTCTGATCTGGGACGCAAGAATCTCTTAACCATTTTTTTTTTTTTAAGCAATATGCCTGGGTTTAGAAAAGGAATGAGCCAATTCCATTTCCAAAGCCAGCTTGGTATATTTGGGAATTTGGGCATAGCTTCTCTTACTACTTCCTGCTGGAGGGGGGTGCTGTATCTTATGGGGACACAAAGAAAATTTTAGGATCATGGAGTAGTCCGTGAGGGTGTATCGTCTGAGCCAGTTGCCTTGAAACGGTTCTGGATGTTGGATCATCTGGGCCTTGGTGTCATCGGACACCTTTCAGGGGGTCTTGGCTGGTCAAACCTGATGTATCTTAATCTGGAACAAATCCATAGCCTCTGGCTTTCTGTGGAAACAAAAGCAGAGCCTCCTTTCCAAAGCAACATATCCTTATATTCAAATTTTGAATTGTAACATTAGTCACCCTTTAGCAGTTTCAATACTGTATAAGCTAGTTGGTGGGTAGGAAGCTCCCTATTCAACTTTAGATTGATTTCTCTATGTCTTGCAGCCAGTGTGTGATGTCTTCAGCAATAGTGCCTTAACATATAGCTATTATGGGTATCCAGTGGCAACAGAAACACCTTGTGTTGTTTTGTGCTGAGGTCAGGGTTCTGGAAAGGGGAGTAATGATAGACAAAGTCTTACTTTTCTCACTGCTGTTTGTGCACTCTTTAGCTAGCTAGTGAGTAGCACTGCAAGCAAGCAGAGCTTGGTCAAAGAGTATCTTTGACTCCATCATTTGAGTTTTTCCTTCTGTGTTTCCCTGCCTTGTGGCCTTGTTTTTATCCAGGAGGACATTTGTCCTAGGCTTTTTCTCATGCCTGAATTTTTCCAAAGTCATGGGGCCACATCTGGATCAGTATTTGTGCTTGGGAAAGGAACTACAGAGCGTCTGGACCCCAACAGTCCTGGAGGCTTTTGAGGCTTTCCTCATCAATAATGTATAGGGTCTCACCATCCATAACTATGTTTTCCTTTAATAGCCTATGTCTTCTGGGAGTAACATTGTCCACTGATGTGCAATGTAGATGGATTTTTCTTTGGGCCCCCAGCTCACAAAAAAATGACATGGAGACTTATTATTAATTATGAAAGTTCAGCCTATAGCTAAGGCTAGTCTCACTAGCTCTAATGACTTAAATTAACCCATTTTTATTCATCTACCTGCTGCTACGTAACTCGTGGATTTTACTCTCTTCCCACATGTCTTATTCCTTCTGCATCTGGCTGGTGGCTCTGCCTTTTTTTTTCCTAGAGTTCTTTCTGTCCAGAAGTCCTAGTTATACCTCTTCCTGTCTAGCTATTGGACATCCAGCTCTTTACTAAATCAATCACAGTGACACATCTTCACACAGTGTAAAGGAATATTCCACAACAAAGGAAGGTAGGCAATTCTTTTTGAATGTTCCTTTAAAGTTATTTTGAATTATCTTACTAAATAGTGGGCTTCCATAGGTTTTTACATACATCATCAGTTTGGGTTAACCCACCTGATATACCATGCTCTTCGCCATTCATCTTTGCTTAACCCTATAAGCCTCAGTATTTCTCCTCTTCTTTCTTTTCACGTGTGTTTTGCTATCACTCAACTTATTTTAGTTTTAAGTTATGTTGTGCAATATTAAGCTTCCATGTGGCTTTCCACATATCCCTCATTAGGTTAGCCTCCTTCTTTACTCATTGACTTCCCCCATGCTCCCATACCTCTGAATGTGCAAGTCTTTCCATCCCCAGAAATCCAACTCACTACTTTCACCTCAACTGTAATCTACTATTTCTCCTCCTTGAACATGATCTTACCCACAAAATTGGCTTATTTCTACTCTGCCAGGTTCTTTCTGTGCTCCAACTTAAACACAAAAACAAAAACATTTGAAGATGGAATCTACATATGAGAGAGAACATGTTACTCTTCCTAGTTCTGAGTTATCACTCTCAGTATGATTTTCCTGGTTCTATTCATTTACTTGCAGATTACATGATTTTATTTTTCTTTGCACCTGTACTATTCTATTGTGTATATGGGCCACATTTTTTGTAACCACTTCTAACTGGGGAGTGGGGTTCCACAATTCCTTAGAACTACACACTAAACATGTATGCTGATAAATACATGTGTGCTATGAGACTAACCTTCGGTCCCAACAAGACATCTTGATTTTTCTCTGAAGTGAAAAAAAATTATGAACTCTTGATCACTTATAAATGGCCTAAAAAATCCAACGTGGTCCGCTGTGTTGAGTACTGAAGAAATAAAACAGTATTCTACACTAACAACATTCTCAGTTGTGGCCTCCACCAACATGCACATAAGAAAATGTATATGCAGCTACCAGACACATCAATAACCAACTACAATGTCAATGTAAAACATTAAGGAGTATGCTGCAGAATGAGGACTTCAGTCCATAGTCACCTTTTAATTTACAAAATCAAAAATTATAGAAACTGAGAAGGCCCTTGGAAAGCATCCATAACTGGTTGCATAGATCCCTACATGCTCTTTGCTGGCTGCACAATGACCACTCACATCTAGACTGAGGTCATCTCACAGTTCCTACCACCTTCCCTCCACACCACCCACATAATACTTTCAAGAATAACGAAGTCGCCACTTCTGCTTCTATTTGTTTATTTCTTTTAAAATACCATTACTATAAACATTTTTTACTTTTACTATACTAGTTTTGTTTCTGGGATTTATATAATTTTCTATAAGTTTTATAAAATTTTAATTTTAATTGACAAGTCCTAATTTTATATTTCTGTGGTTGTCTTAGTTCATTTTCTCTGGCTATAATAGAATGTCTGAGTCTAAGTAATAAAATACACAATACTGGGGCTTGCTCTGCTTTCCTTTAGCTGGCTGACTAACTGTAATGCATGTGTGGTGATAAGGACTGCAATAGGATCTCATATGTTGTTGAGCACATGTTCTACCACTCACATGCATAATCCATTTGGCAATTGGCTTTGATTATTGCTTTTAAAATAATAAAAAGCATTAGCCTACACAACATAGAGTTATTGTTCAAATAACATTGGCTAACATAATACATGGGAGATTAAGGAGATAAAATGGATTCATAGCAATAAACTAGATTTTTTTTTTCAAGAATGTCAAGTAACGTCAACATAAGTTCACCTTCACATTTCAAATCTTAACTAAAAATTTGATGGAATGAGAAACTTGGTGTGAGTACTTTCATTTAAAAATCTGAATCAAATTCTGAGAGCTGCTGGAGGTCCTTAGGAGGGAGAATGGATGATGTACGCTAGAAATGTCGGGAGTAGAGAAGTCAGCTTTGATTTGTTATGATTCTACAGAGGATCAATTAGGCAGACCCGGGTTAAAGCAATCATCTTGCTCCTGGTTTGCACAAGCAGGCTCCTTTTGCAGATGCATCATGTTAGTTTGCATAAATTACTTCAGCCTGGTTATATAGTAACACCTTGGGTCCACAGCTGGCTTTGCTGCTGCTGGATGATGTTATGGATTAAGCTGTCTTTTGACCAGGTATTAATAGAGCTCTCCTCAGCACCCCACAAGTGATTAATGAGATGAGAAGATAAAATGACCCACCTGCTACAGCAGGCCACAAATGGAATTAATGTGTGTGTGTGTGTGTGTGTGTGTGTGAGAGAGAGAGAGAGAGAGAGAGAGAGAGAGAGAGAGAGAGAGAGAGAGAGAGAGAACAAAAGAGAAGGAGAGGAGGGAGGATCTCCTTTAGCTGCTTTAGGGCACTCTTTAAGGTAGATAGCTAGCTTCTTGTTTGGCTGAGATTCTAATGATGTTGTATGCAAATGAGTTAGTGTTTCGAGTTACTGTACCAGCAGCAACCATTTTAAAAAGAAATTATTTATCCCTGAAGTAATTTTCATATATACCAAGAGAATTTACCTAACTAAAAATCTCTAATCTTTGAAGGTACCAAAGCCTATCCTCAATTACTTCATAGTTATGCAAAATAAATTCACATTTTTTTTTTAAAGAAAGACTCTCTTGATGCTGAGTATTGACAAGCCCTACTAGGTGGTATGGGTTAACATTCTATTTATTTGGTGTTTGTTTGGTTTTTTATTGTTATTGTTTTTTATTCCCCAAAAAGAAGGTGAATAGGACTACAAGAATACTCACAGTTCTGAATCAGTAAAGGAGCATAGCCCAAACAGAAATAATATTTTCATGTTTCATGTTACAAGGATAAGGAGTCTTTGTTCCAGGATAGCATGCATGTTATCCTGAATCTAGTACATGAACTCCATTCTACTTTTCTTTCTGTTGTGATAAATACCACGAGCAAAATGAACTTGCGAAGAAAGGGTATATTTTATCTCACACTTCACAGCCCATCATGGACAGATACCAAGGCAGGAACTCAAGACAGAAGGTCGAAAAAGTCATCAGAGAAACACTGCTCATTGATCATTACTTCCTACTTCTGTTCAGCTAGCGTTCTTATACGATGCAGAACCAGGGTTGACACTGCCCATAAGAGCTAGCTCCTCCTGCATCAGTTAGCAGTCAAGAAAATTTCCCCAAAGACAGGCTGATAGGCCGATGTGATGGAAGCAAATCCTCAACTGAGGTTCCTCTTCCCAAGTACATGAAGTTCACAACCAAGAATTGTCATCACAAACTGCATTCTAAGATAATGAATCTTTGATTGCTCCAATTGTAAACTATAGGATAATGTCCAAAAGTTGGTGAGGTCATTTCCCTAGAAATGTCTCTCCCTTCTCCTCTCATCTGTGCTGTGGGTAAGACACATTCTCATCATGCACAGTCACCACCATGAGCATTGTGACCAGTTGGGAAATAGTAAAGACAAGGATAAAAGAGGACTTCTTCATGAAGACTGAACCGAAGTCACAAATTCCAAGACAGTTCTAGCGGAGATCTGTTTAAAAGGGTGCCTTGTGTTGTTCTCTTGCCCAAACAGACGCGTTCTGTGGTGAGTAGCAACTTTGTAGCAAAGTGTTTCTCTCTTTTTTGTTCTATACACGATTCCTAGCACCAAAGAAACACTGGAATATCTGGTATGTGATACTTTGATTTATAGTATGCCATATACACATATACATGTAACTATGTTCTTTTGTATGTGTGGAGTGTGTGTGTGTGTGTGTGTGTGTGTGTGTGTGTGTGTGTGTGTGTGAGAGAGAGAGAGAGAGAGAGAGAGAGAGAGAGAGAGAGAGAGAGAGAGAGGGAGGGAGGGAGGGAGGGAGGGAGACAGAGACAGAGAGACAGAGACAGACAGACAGAGGACTCAAATATAAAATGGACAAATTTCTAAAGAAGAGCTTAGATATATCTGGGTCATCTCACTATACAGTCACCTTGAGATAACCAAAATCTTAGCTACACTATTAATACTTGCATTTTACTAAGATTGGGCAAGACGAAAAGTCAGAGTTACATTTTAATTTTTAAGAGCTGGGGAAAATATTTAATATGAACAAATTATGAAAAATTATTTTGGCCCAAAGTGGTTTCCTTCAGTCAATAAAACTTAATAATATCTAAGGTGATGTGTCAGAACCCAAGTTAAGATAGATAAATTGTAAACATTTCTTTGAAACCCAACGCTTTTGGCAAAGGTTCAGCAAAGACCATCTTCTAATTGGTTTCTTTAAACTTAATAGTGCAGACAGCTCAATTTTTATGATTTTTATAGGATGTATAGGATTCATGGAGGCTAAAGCACATATTTCAATTATAAAAATAAAAAGAAATGGATGAATCCTCAACTATATTTCATTCTTTTGTTCAGTGTACTACATTTCTTTTTTAATTGAAAATAGATTCTTCTCTGATACAATACCTCCTGATCACAGTTTCCCCTTCCTCCACTCCTCCCAGTTCCCTGCCACCTCCCCTCTCTCCCAGATCCAGATCCACTCCCCCTCTATGGCTAAATAGAAATTCTGTCCTTTACATACTGCATCTATGAAGCATATTAAATTGTTTCAATTCTAATCTCAAAGCAAAATATTCAACGTGATCAATTTAGTTATTGTACGTGTGTGTGATGTATTAACATGTGTTGCTCTTTGACTAGAAAATAGTATCTGTAGTGATATTTCTACTTCTTTGCTTAAATAAACCAATGATAAACTAATGTTATAAAATATATGTCTTTGGATATCCCAGGAATCCACAAGGAAGATCCCAGATTAGACTAATAGCAATAGTGGAAAGGGTGCCTGAACAGGCCTAACCCAGTAATCAGATTGGTGAATACCCTAACTGTCATCATAGAGCCTTCATCCAGTAACTGATGGAAGCAGATGCAGAGATCCACAACCAGGCACTGGGCCAAGCTCCAGGAATCCAGTCAAAGAGAGGGAAGAGGGATTGTATGAGCAAGGGGGGGTCAATCTACAGAGACAACTGAACTAAGCTCATAGGCACTCATAAACTTTAGACCAACAACTGTGGAACCTGCATGGGACCAGACTAGACCCTCTGTGTACAGGAGAGAGTTGTGTAGCTTGGTCTATTTGAAGAGGCCCTGGCAGTGGGGTCAGGATCTATCCCTGGTGCATGAGCTGGCTTCCTGGAGTCCATTACCTATGGTGGGACTCCTTGCTCACCTTAAATGCAGGGGGGAAGGGCTTGGTCCTGCCTCAACTGAATGTATCAGGCTTTGCTGACTCCTCATGGGAGGCCTTACCCTTTTGGAGCAGAGGATGGGGAGTGTGTGGAGGGGAGAATGGGGGAGTGGGAGGAGAGGTGAGAGGGAGATCTGTGGTTGGTATGTAAAATGAATAAAAAAATTAATAAAACTCCAACAAAATATTTGTCTTTGACAATACCACTCCAATGTTCCCAAGATCCACAGTGGATTCCTGAAACCATTTGTATAAATATTACATATAAAACTATAAGCACTATTATATTCAAAAAACAAAAACAAACAAATTAAAAAAAACACCATTGCTTTGAATTCAGAACCCAGAATTAAATTCTGGTTGTGTAGTGCAGGATCTTGAAGTCTGTATTTAGTGTATCTTAACCTTTTCTTCCACATAATAGTTTGGAGGCAAAAAAAAAAGTCTTAAAGTTAGTAACTAAAAAGAAAAGTGTTAGGTTTGAAACATTTGGGATTCCTTACTTATTGCTGAAGATGCCATGCTTTTAGGCATAGGAAGTGGAGAAATCAAGCTGATACTCAACCTGGAAGTTTCATTCCTGGGGGTTATCTTTCAATGTACTAGAAGGTTCTATGCATACCACCAAGGGATAAAGTTATTAACTATCTTACACAGCTGGGAACCCTGTTACCCACCATAATAACTAACATGTAGTCTGATTTTTCTCTGTCCCACCAGCCAGTTCCCAAATAAACAACACTGAGACTTCTTATTTATTTGTTAAAGCTAGGCCAATAGCTTAGGCTTGTTTCTAACTAGCTCTTATAACTTAAATTAACCCATTTCTATTCATTTACTTCCTGCCTCGTGGCTTTATTACCTTTACTCTGCCCATGTTGCTTTCCTGCTTCCTCCATGTCTGGCTGGCAACTCCACTTTCTTCTCAGCATTCTCTCTGTCCTGAAAATAATGTCTAGCTATTGACTGTTCAGCTTTTTATTAAACCAGTCTGAGTCACACATCTTCACAATGTATGAAAAGATTATTCCACAACAATTCTCCTCTTTGTCTAAATAAAAAGGAAAAGTTTTAACTCTAATACAATAAAACTATATACAATATGAACAATTATCAGATATTGTCTAAATAGAAAGTAAAGGTATTAAATTTAACAAATGAAACAATATACAATAAGATCAATTATCAAGTAAGAATTACCTTTACAATGTCCAGTCCATTAGTATTTGGCAAATTTAGAGAAAATATTCCATTCCATTATCCATCTTCTCTTGATGAATCCAAAGTTTTGTACTTAATTTATTTTCTGTCATGATAAGGGAAATGGTAACTACAACTATCTAGTCTTCAAGTCCATCAGAGACCTGAGAAGGATAAAATATTACCTGAGTAAAAAGGAAGTTCAGAGAAAGTAACTTCAAAAGCTATGGAACAGCAAAGACATCTGGTTGTCTGGACAGTCACCCAAAGGTTCCTCTGCAACATTAGGACATCCATCTTTGGCCTATAGGTCTAGAATATCTGACAGACCTTTCTACGAAGCAGGAATTTTTGAAGGACTGTCCTACCCTGTCTTGGCAAGGTTCAGCAGTCATTTTCATTGGTGTTCAGCTTGACCAGTTTGGAAAGCATACTGTCAGCAGTCCAGGCAAGGGCAGTTTCTTGCCCAAATGGCTACTGGAGGAAGGAGAGTCATTTTCTTCAAGAGCATGCCTCTGTTAGGTTACCCATGCTGTGGTAGGGTAGATGACCCCACACCCATATGCACATGGGCAACAGTAATTAGACTCAATAACTTATACATTTCAAAGAGAGAGGAGCGGGAAGAAGTGAAATTGAGAATAGGACATGTTGGTGGTGGGATCCAGAAAGAGTTGGAGGGGAGATGTGTGAGATAGATACAATTAAATATTTATAAACTTGTCAACAAATAAATAAAAAAAAAAGTGTAACAAGACTCTTCTTTGCTTAAAATATCTTTAAACCCTCTGATTTTCTAGTTAGGCACTTACTGAAGACAAAAATAAACAAGGGATAGTGAGACACACATTCAGTAAAGTTCTTGATGCCCAAGAGCTGAGTTTAACCCCCAGAACCCACATAAATGCTGAGCATGGTGGTGTGCACTTGTAGTACCAGTACTAGAAAGCAGAGGCCAGAGATTCCTGGATTTCAATGTCCAGTTTAGTGAAGCCTCCAAGCAAACAAAACTCAGTCACAGAAAAGCAAGATATATGGAATCTAAGGAATGATACCCAAGCTTGATCTCTGACCACTGCACACCCTGCCCCCCTACACACAACAAGAAAGTATGATGACCTGAAGGAAAGATGAATGGAAATTATGACTATTGTGTCCTAATTCCAGATGTGAATAATATCCAAAAAACAATAATTCATGTATATCATGTTTCAGAACCAATGGAGGAATATATACATATATATTACATATATATGTGTGTGTATGTATACATATATATGTTATATTATTATAAAATATTGTACTTATTGATTTTCAAATCACATTGGTGAATTAAATTTTGAAGTAATAAATTATGCAAAATGTTCAAGTAAAGAATCTGTTCAGCTTTACTCAATTCAAATATATCTTAGTATGTATGATATTAATCTATAAATGTGGTTTTGTCTATCTCTGCTTCTGTCTTTGTTCCTGTTCTTATAACACCTAGTAACATCCCGTTTAACACCCCTCAAACAAGTATTCTGCTGAATGCACTTTGGGAAACTCTACTGTGAGGGAAGCTGCCCATCTGGTCCATCTATTCTGGACTTTCAAATCTCAACTGCAGTTGGCAGAGCAGCACACTTTGACCAGATAGCTATATATAAAAATGTTCTGGAAACTTTGATGGCAACAAAAAGATTAGTGGGTCTGATTAAATCAACACTGAAACAAATGATCTCAATTTTAATAGTTAATTAACTTCTACAAATGCATGTGTGAGTTCATGTGCACACATACTTTAATTCACAGTATTTTCGTGTTCATTTACTATTTTCACTCCATAAATTTCTGGACCAGATCCAGCTAGACATTGGGCATATAAAGACAAATATGACAGATCCACTATCATTAAAGAGTCCTGCTAAGAAAAGGGAATACAAAACAAGTGTCATCACTCCCTCTCCTACTGTTTTGTCAGACAGAAAAATAACAACAGGAAATAACAACAATGCCAAGCCAAATGCCTAACACAGCCTAGTATCTGTGTGGCCAGGTGTGGGAAGGAAAGGACTGCAGAATATAGATGTCCAGGTAGGGATAGATGGAAAAAAAAGCACTTTCAATGATGTTTTTGGTGGCAAAGGAAGTTAAGTTACAAGAAATGCAACTCGGGGAACCATTGTAGTAGTTTATCATGTCAGGACAAGAATGTAGCAAAACAGCCAGAACAGCATACAGAAGTGATGGTGAGCTGTGGAAGGAGTACATTCCCTATGCTTCTTGTACCTTTAATGGAGGACACCGCTCAACTCAAAAAGCGAAAGTTGTGTGCAAGAACTTCAGATCTTTGGAACAGGTGCTCACTATCTGCATGCAACTGGCCCAACACATACAGCAGGGAGCTCTGACTTTCCTCCTGAGTTTCCAGATGAAAAAACAGATACACTCTGTATCCCCTAGTCAGACAGAAAACACTCAAAAGTGGAGGGGTTTGTGAGAAGGAAGACCTGCACCAATTATTCTCTGAAGGTATTAGCTCCTTACCTTCTTTATCACTAAGGACCCAGCCACTAACCCAGGTACATTTGAAGAAACTCAAGGTCCCTATCATACCTTAATCAAATAACATAGGGAATTTCCTATTGTACTTGTAGAAGTAAACACATAATTTTGAGGATTATAAAAATGTAAATCCATGAAATAAAATGTTGATATTAAGGTTAAATGTGGTGATAAGTAGATATTAACACAAGCTTCCTTCAGTGAATAGCAATCTATAGGCTTACTGAGTCTTGATTCCATTATATAATTGAATTTTTGTAAATTAATTTGTCTCCCAAATAATAGGAGCAAGTACCTAAAATATTTGCTTGGGATATTAAACTTCTAATAGACAAAGTTATTCATTGTCATAACAAATTAATAAATTTTATAAAATCAACTCAACAAATCCTTTAAGGCTTAGAAATGTGAAGAATTTTCATGAGATAGAAAGACTTGTCAGGTTAAAAATTTCTCTAAAAAGAGCAATTGGCTTTAATATGGTAGTAATTGATCATTCATACTTATGAGTATGGACTGTCATTTATAGCGTGTGAAGTACAAATGCAAATCCTGTGTGAATTCTGGAAGGAGGTCCAGAGACTATTTCAATCAAAGTCTTATCTGACGTAAGTACTGCTGAATGCCACAGAGCTGAGTCTGCTACTGAGGGTCATGGGCAGTACACACGTTAAAACTGTTTCAGTTCCCCTATGGACTCTAACACGCTGCCTTGTATGCTCTCCAGAGATGTCACACTGTTGAGCGACAGATCACTTCTCAGTACAAAGCAGCAATCAGATCTCCTAATCCCACTTCTCCTTTGCACAGATATTACCATTTCAATGTGTGGCTTTTCATTTTTCTGAGAGGTTTTTCTTCTTCACCCACCCCCCTCCCTTACATCAGGCAAAGAGACAAGTAACTGACTTTGGTTTTCAAAAATGTAACCCGCAAGTGCATAATTCTTCCTGTCAGATTTCCTTTTCTGTAAGTTGGTGAGTTTATTGTGGTAGCACTCAAAAGGCTGAGCCTGAAAAGTCCTACAACATATGGCATACATTTAACATGGCTTGTGAATTAAAAATAACAGCCTGCCATCTGCCTCTGCAAGTTGATTTTATCAAAGTCTAAATGAGAAGCTCAAAGACGTGAATGTTGTCAATTAAAATAAGAAATACTCAAGTTCAATGCAGTGACCAATCCAGGCATATATTTTTTTTTTTGCATTGGACTAGTTATCCACTCACTTCACTCCTACAAATTGAAAGAGATGCACATATTTCAATCTACAGAGCCATTTTGTAACCCTTACTTCTTGTTCTTTCTTATCTTCAAAAAAAACTTTTGTCACAAATTTAGCTCCTAAAGTTACCTTTCTCCAGGAATATATTTTGCATATTTCTATCAGAGATTATACTAGACTCCTGAAACACTTATTGGAATTCATAAAACCTTCCCTCTCTGTAGTTTTCTATATATTTTTTTCTAACCTCGAGAATCAACTAATAGATGTTGGAAGGAAGGTTTGACGACTTTCCATCATCATATATTTTTACATCCTTTAGATGTTTTTGGAAATTCTCTAATATGCTAGTCTGTGTCATACTTTCATATGTCACCACAGTAGGGTTAGTTAGCATTTATTGAGGAACTACACCACAAATGTCCCCCAAGAGACAATGGTCAGGTAAAACATTTGGGGAAGATTTAAGATGGCACTTTTAGAAAATTTGTTTCATAGATTAGAAAACAAGATTTGTATATAAGTTATTAATTGATATAATGCCTGTATCTGTGTAGCCAAGTATTCACATCATTATATTGGAAATGAATGTCTTAAGCATTGTAGAAGGACAGCATTTTCCTCTGAAGTTTTTTAATATATGAGGGCAAGAGGCTTTACTGGTATGTATTTCCATTTTGGTGCTGAGTATGTTGCATACATAACAACCAAAAGCATTGCATGCTAAATATAAAGAAAATAAAAAACCTCAGACAACCTAAATTGAGTTATGTGGTAATATAAATGAAATTCTCAAGTTTTAATACTAAATTTATTGAAATCTAACTTTGAAATATTTATAGAGATTCGTAGTTTCTTCATTTAGACTAAGGAACAGATAGGACAATGCAGAGATCCCTTTAGTCAGTTGTAATGAATACTAACATTGGTGAATAAATGGTGCAGTTGGTGTTTTCAACACATGAAGAAGGGGACTACATGGGCGAGGCATGTCTATGGCATAAGGCAGAATTTTAGGACCAACCAGCTGTTCACATGAACTCCAGTATGAGCATTGTGTTACTTACCTACAATTGCTGCAATAAATTACCCAAAACCAGGTTGCTTACTAATACAGAATATATTCCTGGAATGTTCTGGAAGCCAGGGAGAAACCCCACTGAAGGTGTTGGTAGAGCCATACTTCTTGTGAAAGCTCTGAGAATATTTTCCCTTGCTAGCCTCTACTGATTACTGGCATTCACTCTAGGCTTTCTGGTGATGGAAATATGGCTAAATTCCAGCCTATATTTGTACAGAACTTTTATACCTTATTTCAATTTCCTCCTCTCCCTGTAGGAACACTCTGAGATGTTGCATTATGAGTTCTCCAAAATCCACATCTATTTTAATTCTAGCTATTAACTTAATCACATCAGCAGGCCCTATTTTACAAGAAGTCATATTTCAAGTACTTGGGCTACATTGTAGACATACTGGTGGGGAGAGCACACAGCATAATTCACCATAAGTACAATGAATTGCTTGCTCCAAAATTACAGGTTCCAAAAACCTGTATTGATAGTAGATATCTTATTTACCGAAAGATTTCATCTAAAATTGTAAAGAAAAATACTCAGTAGCTACATGTTTCCTTCTATACTAAATTACCCATATCATACATATACATATGCACATACACACACACATATGTATGAATCAGAGTGTGAGTATGAAAGGATTCATTACTTAAATGATTGTATAGACTGATGATTGAAAAACAGTTGCAAAATGCAACACAGACTATGGGAAGTACCAGTGTGAGATTGTTCTATTTTTCTTAGTGTTAAACCTTTAAGAGCCCTCTGATTATAAACCTGCTCCCAAAGTTAACAGTAGAAAAATCTAAATGAATTGATAATCACTGATATCAAGTAAAAGAGACATTTTAATGATAAGACTAACAATACATATTAAGCACTGTACCCAAACCCAGAAAAGCATTTGGTAATTCATATCTTGTTTCTGAAAAGCTAATAGGTTCTATTATCCCTAATCAGAGAAAAGCCTTTGGAAAAATGCATGCTCAAAATCCCATTAATGGTAAAAGAAGGGCCTAATTGATAAACTGTGTATGTATTTTAAAGTGAAAACTCACACCACAGGAATGCCAACATATCAAATAAATCAATGCATGCAATCAATCACCTTAATGATAGCCTGTAGTTATCAGGTGTAAATGCTACTCTGGACTCTTCACAATTACAAGCTAAAGCCCTGATTCTGGACATAAACAATTCACTGTAGTTACACAAAAAAAAAACCTCAATTGCATGAACTAAATGGAAACATAATTGAAGTTGGTTAAACATTTACAGTCTCCTCATTTATCTTTCAAAAATGGAGGCAAGCTACAGGGATTTTGTCACCCATAACTAAAAGGAAGAGGAAATTATCCTTAAAATAACCTGTATGTATTCTATGAATTGTGATGGGACATATTTGAGACTGTGTGTGTAGACCTGAAGTTGTGGTTAGGGTGATGATGGAGTAAGTAATGTAGGGCTCTCTCATGCAAGGAATCACTCCAGTACTTTGGATCACTGTGAAATATATATATTCACTGAATTTCTGTGATTTGAACTGCTGTCATCAATGAGATTCTTTCATGCTGAAGGTGTGGGCTTTCTTTTTTTTTTCTTGGCAGTTTTTCCTGTATGAGGTAGTGATATCCAACACCTAAATTTTTGTTGCTGAGTCATAGCTGAAATTTTCTTTGTCACCAATGTTCTTAACATAAGAGTATACATTCATATCTCTCTTGTAGTTCAGTGCTTAAGATAGAAGACTCAATAGATTAAAAAAATTTTAATTCCAGACAACATGTTAATCTGTCCTCATGATTCTATAGTGGAGAATCTATCACACTATACATAGGTCACTGAATTAGAATGTGAATATGAAATGTCTCCCACAGGCTCATATGTTTGAACAACTTGTCTCCAGCTGGTGGCACTGTTTGGGAAAGTTGTACAATCTTTAGTATGTGGAAACTCCATCAAAGAAATGAGTCACTGGAAGTAGCCTGTGAAGTTTTGTGACTCAGCCTCACTTAGTATTCACCCTCTGCTTGCTCAATGAAGATGGAATGTGACCAGTCAGTCTTCCTATACTGTAACCATCTTATCCCTGCCTGTGATGTCTTCCTCACCATAATGGACTGTACCACCCTGGAACTATAAGCTAAAATAAACTTTTATTTATTCTACCAAGTTGATTCGTCAGAGTATTCTATCACTGCATTAGAAAGCAACTAAGATGTTGTGCTAATAAAATAATTTCTTGATAAAAGTACGTTTTTTAATTTTTATTTTTTATTTTGCAAAACAATTCAGTTCTACATGTCAGCCACAGATTCCCTTGTTCTCCCCACTCCGGCCCCCCTCATCTTCCCCCCAGCCCACCCCCCATTCCCACCTCCTCCAGGGCAAAGCCTCCCCCGGGGACTGAGATCAACCTGGTAGACTCAGTCCAGGTAGGTCCAGTCCCCTCCTCCCAGGCTGAGCCAAGCGATCCTGCATAGGCCCCAGGTTTCAAACAGCCAACTCATGCAATGAGCACAGGACCCGGTCCCACTGCCTGGATGCCTCCCAAACAGATCAGGCCAATACAACTGTCTCACCCACTCAGAGGGCCTGATCCAGTTGGTGACCCCTCAGCCATTGGTTCATATTTCATGTGTTTCCATTCGTTTGGCTATTTGTCCCTGTGCTTTATCCAACCTTGGTCTCAACAATTCTTGCTCATATAAACCCACCTCATTCTCGCTAATTGGACTCCCAGAGATCCACCTGGGGCCTTAGCCATGGATCTCTGCATACAGATCCCTCAGTCATTGGATGGGGTTTCTAGCACGACAATTAGGGTGTTTGGCCATCCCATCACCAGAGTAGGTCAGTTCGGGCTGTATCTTGACCATTGCCAGCAGTCTGTTGTGGGGGTATCTTTGTGGATTTCTGTGGGCCTCTCTAGTACTTTGCTTCTTCCTATTCTCATGTGGTCTTCATTTATCATGGTCTCCTATTCCTTGTTCTCCCTCTCTGTTGTTGATCCAGCTGGGATCTCCTGCTCCCCCAAGCTCTCATTCCCTTGACCCTCGCCCTTCATTACTCCCACTTGTGTCCAGGCTGTTCATGTAGATCTCTTCCATTTCTCCATCACTGGGTGATCCCCATGTCTTTCTTGGGGTCCTGTTTTCCAGGTAGCCTCCCTGGTGATGTGAGTAGCAGTCCAGTCATCTAGTTCCACATCTAGTATCCTCCTATGAGTGAGTACATACCATGTTTGTCTTTCTGAGTCTGGGTTACCTCACTCAGGATGATTTTTTCTAGATCCATCCATTTGTCTGCAAACCTCATGATGTCATTGTTTTTCTCTGCTGTGTAGTATTCCATGTGTCAATCATACCACAAGAGCACTTATTCAGCTATGTTCATGTCAGCATTGTTTGTAATAGCCAGAACATGGAAACAACCTAGATGCCCTTCAACTGAAGAATGGATAAACAAAGTATTTTTATTTTAACCCAGTTAATTCAACATGTTATTTTACCCAATAAAAACTATGGTATTGCAAATATATTTCTCTTTTATAAGGTGTTGAATTGTAAACTTTGTACAAGTACTTCTTCCCACCTTCTGACACTAGCCCCTATCATCTGATGAGTCTTATACTCCACATGTAAACCTATTTGTCTGCCAGCTTCAGCCATCTGAAAACTGTGCAGAGACAGGCACCTAACACAGAAAGTACCACATACTCAGTGACCCCAGGCCATGCAACCTTAGGAAATTGTTGAGACATACATTTTCTACGGGCATCACAGAGCACACATCAGGCCACAAACTGACAATCCAAGGACTATGGGGAGCCAAACACACCCACAGGCCCGTGACTACACAACAAGATCCCCCATACTCAACCTTGCATTAGAGCTTATCTTAAGGAAGAAAAGATCTAAGTATCAGGGACTACGGGGGGTCCAGCCCCTTGATAGTCCCCTCTCAGGGTCCGGGAAGAATCTACAACCAGATATTAATTAATCTTTGACAAAAGGAAATGAATCTATGTACATGAAATTCCTTAGTCCATATGCTTTATTATTCTGTCTGTTTTCTCTCTACAAGCTTATATTCTGCTCTCATTTTTAGCTCCTTTCTTGTCCAATTTCTCCTTACATTTTTCTGTTGTCCCCTCCAGGTTCTATCTTAATTCCTTCATCTAGTTCTGTCCCTTCTAGGTTCTCATCCATCTAGTTCTTTCCCATATGAGCTCCTGTAGATTTAACGGTCTTATTAAATAAGAAACACAGTTTTGGCTTCTAATGACTGAGGGAACCGGATGCAGAGATCCAAGGCCAATCCCCAGGTTGAGCTCCAGGAGTCCAATTGGCGAGAAAGAGGAGGGTTTGTATGAGCGAGAATTGAGACCAAGGTTGGAAAAAGCACAGGGACAAATAGCCAAACGAATGGAAACACATGAACTATGAACCAATAGCTGAGGGGCCTCCAACTGGATCAGGCCCTCTGGATAAGTGAGACAGTTGATTACCTTGATCTGTTTGGGAGGCATCCAGGCAGTGGGACTGGGTCCTGTCCTCAGTGCATGAACTGGCTGTTTGGAACCTGGGGCTTATGCAGGGACACTTGGCTCAGCCTGGGAGGAGGGGACTGGCCCTGCCTGGACTGAGTCTCCCAGGTTGAACTCAATCCTCAGCGGAGTCTTTGCCCTGGAGGAGATGGAAATGGGGGGGTGGGCTGGGGAGGGAGAACAAGGGAATCCGTGGCTGATATGTAAAATTAAATTAAATTATAAAATAAAAAAAAATTTAAAAAAAAGAAACACAGAGCCAAATGCAGAGTTAAAAGCCCAAGAGGTCAGAGCAATGGCTAGGCGCAGAGACTAAAACCCTTTCTTACCCTTCGCTGCCACTGTTGTCCTTCCTCTCCAAAAGAACGACATCGGCAGCTAAGGGTAAGAAAGGCAGTTTTAAGTCTCAGCTCCCAGCTACTGCTCTGACCTCTTGGGCTTTTAACTCTGCAATTGGCTCCGTGTTTCTTGTTTAATAAGACTGTTCATCTACAAGCTCCTCTCCCATCTCCTTCTCTCTCATCTTGTTTTTCCTCATCTTGTTCTTCCCCATCTGGCTCTTCCTCATCTTCTGTTTCATTCCTCTAGTACTCTCTTCTAGCTCTTCAGTCTAGTTCTTCCCCATCTCAGTTTGTTCCTCCTCTCAAGTTCTTACCCATCTAGTTCTTCCATTCTCTTTTCTATTCTTCACCCTACAGTGCCCTGGAAGTCCTGGTATATATATATACACTTACCAGAAGTATTCCTTTGGCAGTGCAAACCCAGGCTTCCAGGGTCAAACAGAGCGGTGATAAGAATCACATAGAGGGGCAATAACTATTAATTATCATTTGCAACCCCAAAGGAAAGTGACCAATGGGGAAATGAATTAAATAAAGGCTAAATTTGGGTAATCTGTAAGAGGGATCTTATGTGCTCAACCATAGTCTCAAACATGATTAGTAGAAAATGTTAAGAATCCATAAGTTGCTAGGTCAATGGGAGAAAACAAAACTGCCTTCTTTTTTCCTGTGGTTCCTATCTGTCCAAGCTACCTGTCGTTTTTCTGCACAGTGGGGGAAAGTATGCTCATTCGCTAGGCAACTTGGGTACAGGTAGATAGATGCCTCTGGTGATGTTAAATGGAGATCTGGAACTGGAGGTAAGATTTGGGAAAGGAGGAAGTTAAGCTTAATTGGTACATCTTCCAGGCTTTCTCAAACAGGTAGTCTGGACATTTAAGTCTACTCTTAAAGAGTACAGAGGTATCTCTGATGAGGTACTTTCCTCTCCCTGGGGATGGACCTGGCCAGATGCTGCCAATGATGATAATTACAGGGAGGCTTGAACTGGGGTTCTGGCTGTGCATAGCTGTCAGCACACAAGGTTATCTAAATATTCCTTTAGTAGAGGGGAAATGGTGCCCAATAAATGATGGAAAAGCTACAATAGCACACAAGAAACTCATAGCAGGAAATGGCTGATAATCAAAAGCCAAATATCACCAAGGCTCCTTGAACCTTAGCTTGACCTCTGGAAGACCCTTGGCTGCTTCCAGGTATTAGCTTTGTCATAATCAGCTGAAATCCTACTTTGTATATTTTTGCAGCTTGCAGCTCCTAACCTTCAAATTAGAGGAATAAAAACATAAGATAGAGAAAGCATAGAAAATATTCACAATAAAATCACAGAAGAAAATTTCCAAAACCAGAGAAAGAGATGTTCATCTGTGTACCAGAGGCATAGAGAACACCAAACATACTGGGTCATAAAAGAAATTCCCTGTAACATATTATAGCTAAAACATGAAAAGCATCGAATAAATAAAGGCTATTGACAGCTGCAAGAGCTAAATGTCAAATCACCTGTAAAGGCAATTCCCTCACAATAACACCTAGTATTTTTACAGAAACCTTTCAAGCCAGAAGGGTCTGGAAAGATGAATTCTGAAATCTAAAAGATTGCAACTGCCAATCCCCACTATTAAACCCAGGAAAAGTAGCCATTAAATTGAAGGTAAAATAAATCTTTCCTTTATAAAAACAATATTAATTAATTAATTAATTAATTAATTAATAAAAATAAATTAACCAGGACAGTTAATTCAAAGGGATCTAAAAAAAATACCATGAAATCAACAAAGCAACAGGAATTAGTACATAGCTTTCAATAATAACTATTAATATTAATAAACTCAGTATCTTCACAAAAATCAAGACCAGGAGATTTGATAAGAAATCAGTTTCCATATTTCTTGATGATACTCAGAGACACACTTCATTATCAATGATAGATACCACTTTAGATAAGGAATGGAAAAAGGTATTCCAAGAAAATAGACCTAAGAAACAAGCAGGCACAGAAATTGGCTAGTCCAATATCTGACAAAGTTGAATTAAAACTAGTTAAAAGAAATAAGGACAATTTCATACTCATTAAAGAATAAATTAATGAGAAGGATATTATAATTCTAAACATAAGTGCATCAAACACAGGTACACCCATTATCACTATTATATCTAAAACCACAGACTGACCCCATCACAGTAATAATAGTTGACTTCAGTAGCCCACTTTCATCAATGGAAAAATCATCTAGACAAAAACTAAAGAGAAATATTAGAATTAAATTATACCAGACATCAAATTGGCCTAACAGACATGCCAGATTTCAAGACATACTGCAAAGCTATAATGATAAAAACAGCAAGGTGCTGGGGGAAAAAAACAAATAAAAAAAACAAAAACAAAAACCAGACATATTGATCAATAGAAGTGAATTGAGGAATTTGTGGTGATTCAAATATAAATTTACACCCCTATGGCTGTGATTTTTTTGTTTGTTTACAAAGTGGCCAGATATGCATAAATTGGAGATAAGAAAGAATCTTCAACAATTGGTGATATGTACAACAGATAAATACCTGTAAAAGAATGAAACTAGATCCTTCTCTCTCACCCTGCACTAAACTTAACAATAAATGGATTGAGGACTTCAATACAAGATTCAGTACCATGAATTTACTAGAGAAATTTTTGGAAAAATGCTTCAACGTATAGGCACAGAAAAAAAAAATGTCTTCTGATCAGGATGCTAGTAGCATCGGCATTAAAACCAAAATGGAATAATGAGACCTGATGAAATTTAAAAACATCTGTCCAGCAAAAGACAGCCTATATTAAAGGACAAGGCAGACTACAAAACATAGAAAAGCAAAATCTTTCCTAGTTACACATGTGACAAGAGTATCTAGAATTAACAAAAAACAAAAATAAAAGCAAAAAACAGCAATTACATAAACAATTCAATTTAAAATTAGGACATGAAACTTAATTGAGGGTTCCCAAAAGAAGAAACACAAGTGCCTGGATTTTTTTTTTTAAGTATTAACATCTTTAGCCATCAAGGAAATACAAATTAAAACATTTTGAATTTCTTCATACTCCAGTCAGAATGGCCAAGATTAAAAATAAGATGACAGTAAATGCTAGCAAGGATGGAGTGAGAGGGAAACACTATTTCATTGCTGGGGAGTGGATGAACTGGTGTAGCACTATGGAAATCAGTATAGAAGCTCCTCAAAAAGCTAGAAATAGTTCTACCATATGATCCAGCTATACTACCCCTGGGCATATATCCAAAGGACTATATGTCCTACTATAGAAATACTTGCTCATCCATGTTTATTGCTTTTCTATGCACAATAAACAAATGGAAACATCCTAGTTTTCCATCAACAGATAATTTGATAATGAAAATGTGGTTCATTTACACAATAAACTATTATTTAGCTATTAAGAAAATGAAATTATGAAATTTGCACATAAATTGATGAAGCTGAGCATAATCTTTCTGAGTGAGGTAACCCAGACCCAGAGAGACAGACATCATATGTTCTTTCTTATATGTGGAAGCTCAATTTGAATATTTAGTTATGTGTTGTGCTGGCTGGCTTTGTAACTTAACACAAGCTAGTGTCATTTGGGGAGGAGGAATCTTGATCTAAAAAAATGCCTCCATAAGATTGGCCTGTAGACAAGTCTGTGTGGGACATTGTCTTGATTAATGATTGATGTTGGGGGGTTCATCCCAACAGTGGGGAAATGCAAGCCCTGGGAAGGTGGTTCTAGGATATGTAAGAAAAAGACTAAGCAAACCATAAAAAGCAAGCCAATAAGCAGCACTCCTCTGCAGCCCCTGTGTCACTTCCTACCTCTAGCTCCCTGCTCTGCTAGAATTCCTGCCCTGACTTCTTCCAATGAAAGACTGTTATGTGGAAGTATAAGTAAACTAAAGCCTTTCCTCCTCAAGTCGCTTATAGATAACATTGTGTTATCACAGTAACAAAAACCCTAACTAGGGTATGTGTGTTTAAACTGGAATACCCATAGAAATCAGAAAGCGAATAAGATGGAGCTTTTGAGATAAGGGAGGTGCAACAGAGGTGGTATGAAAACGGGACTGGAATAATGAACAAAGAAGGATTAAGTGAGGTCGATGATGGAGGGACATTGTAGAGGAATGAGTATAGAGAGGGATAACTAACACTACTGTTGAAAAAGCTAAATAGAAGCATACTATTGTAGAAGCTTCCTAAAATATTTATAGACATATAGGGTTTAAATGAAGTTATCCTACAACAGAGAGACAAGTCCTCTCTGAAGCACCATAGGTTAACAATAAAAAGCTCAATGCCAGGAACTGATTGCCTCTTTATGAATTGTTAGCCAGTGGTGTCCCATAGAGCCCCAAACATTATAAGCAAACTCTTGGTTACACTTCAGAACTGAATGGTAAGACCCCATTGCCAAACACACAAAATTATTGAGTGGAAGACCATGAGAAATCAAGCTGGTCCTCACCTGCAGGCACCATGGTTAGCTTTCATAGTACTGGGATGTATTAGGCACACTACTAAAGGAGAACAGTGATCACCAGTCTTACCTAGTTATAAACCTTGAGTGCTACAAAAATGACCTTGGCAAGATATGCTCAGTGAAGCAATAGTGGTCTGAATGATATGGGAGTAACCACCAAGTTTCTGATTTGATTTAAGGCCTGCTCTCCAAAATTAACTTACCGTTTTATCATAGATAAGTGCATCCTTCAGCATACATCAGAGAAGCTTCTCTTTTGCAATAGATGCTAATCAACACAATATCTCATAACTGTATAACATGCATAGAATAAGAGACTGGAGTGCTCAGGCCAATGGGATGTCTATATTACATCCACCCTCCCAAGGCTTATAGATCAACACAGAGAAGAAGGAAGAAAAATTGTAAGAGCCAAAAACAGCAGATGACTAGAGCAGAATATTTTCTGGGCGAAATAGGGCAAGTTTCCCATATTATCCCATAAAAATTGTGACAGCATGAACAAGTCCTGCAGAAGAACAAGTCAGATAAAGTCCCAGAATGAAAGTAGAAGGTAGATATGAAGCCCTACCCTTAGTTGAGGGTCTATTGGTAACCGATAGTTGCTTGGAAAGATGCAATTTTCTTCTAGAGTGTTGTCTCTGAGAGGTTACCCATGCTCCAGCAGATGGTCCTACACCCATGCATATACTGGAAGCACTAAAAGAGAATGTATGAAATTGGGAGGGAATAATGGTATGTGGTATAGGGAGTAATTTGGGGGGAGGTTATATGTGGGTCGACTCGATCAAAACCATTGTATGTTGTGGATGTAACTCTTCATTTTTTTTTTAAGAAAATGAATTCCTTACATTTGGTTTTAAGTACCCAGTGCTTCATTCATTCATATATTTTATATCACTTAAGGAATTTTGGAGTGGGTATAAAACATGAATTGCACCATGAGAAGAATGCATACTGCACCTTTTCAAGGATCACATTGACTTCTAAATATAAAAAGGAGGTATAAATACATAACAAGAATGGACGGGTTTTAAAAAAAACTGACATTCTTGAGAAATCAAAGCTGACAAATACTTAAAGACTGTAGCTGGCTATTTTGAGGCCACTGATTGTCAAGAATATTCTGCATGACCCCATGACGTCATCTTTTCTAAGGAATGGTCCATGAGAAGTAAATGCATCAAGGGACATCTCCAGTTGTGAAAGTGTTCGCTCCATATTGAACCTTCTGCCTCCTCCAAAATTGGCCAATTCCAAAACGCTTCTCAGCTGGGTGGTGGTGGTGCATGCCTTTAATCCCAGCACTCAGGAGGCAGAGGCAGTTGGATCTCTGTGAGTTCGAGGCCAACCTGGGCTACAGAGTGAGTTCCAAGAAAGGCGCAAAGCTACACAGAGAAACCCTGTCCCGAAAAACAAAAACAAAAAACAAACAAAAAAAAATCAAAATGCTTCTCTTTTGCAGTCATAAAGAAAAGATATAACAAATGGCACAAGAATTGGCATGGGTGAGTAGACAATCATGCCAGTGACAAAGACAAAAGAAAGGTTGGAGTAGACTCAATGTGACCACCAGAGAAGCAGTCTTCAAGGTGAACAAGCTATGACAATGATTCTAAAAGAGTCAGAGAAAATTCGGCTGGAAACCTTGAGGACTTTTGAATTTTCTATCAGCCAAACTAATAAACAAAGGAATAAATGTCTGAAACAGCATTAAAACTAGAAAAAAGGGTGTTTCCAAAGTATTTCTGTAAGTCAATATTTTAATGAATGTGTTCAAGCTTGTAGAACACATAATTTTTGTTGTAGCAGCAATATAATGTGAGGTTTATTTTATTTTATTTTATTTTTATTTGGTTTTTTGAGACAAGGTTTCTCTGTGTAACAGTCCTGGCTGCCCTGCAACTTATTCTGTAATCAGGCTGGCCTCAAACTCACAGAGATCTGCCTGCCTCTGCCTCCCAAGTGCTGGGATTAAAGGCATGCACCACCACTGCCTGGCATAAGTGTATGTTTTAAGAAAATTTTATTTATAAAAATAGCTTAAAGACAAGATTATTGTTCACCTAGCAATAATTTTCTACTGCTTGAATGAAAATAATAATTCACAGAGGGTTCACTTTTTAAGTGTATATCTGGAAATTTTCTGTACTAATTCCAAAGGTTAGTTTCCTGTTTTATAAAAGGTTGCAAGTATTGTCATATAAAAAAATGCATGTTGTCTTTTTATCAAATATATATTAATGTACATAATATATAAGTTTGACAATCAGCTAAAATATAACTCTCATTCATAGTAGGGATTTTTAAAATATTATATATAATCTCAATTTTCCCATCAAGAAAATAGGGATATTTAACTTTTATTAGCTATCTTCATATAACTAAGTCTTGAAGCAAAGATTTTGTATATGTTAGTTTTAAAGCTGTGACTCCAGATGAATCACTCCAGCTTTTTGCAGAACAATACATCGACTGAAACTGTTTTTAAAATCTGAAGTGAAAAAAAAATCTCAGCTTGTGATCATCAGACACATACTCAGGGGGGCAGCAGTTACAGGCAGAAGTTCAGAGTAAATGAACTAGTATAGAGGTGAGCAGAAATGTCCCAAGAGTTACTCCCCTGCTCAAGGCATGTCTATATTTTTGGTGCAGGTGAAAGTCTGGGAGTCTGAGAAACAGAACATTGCTAAGAGGCAGAAAGCCCAGAAGAGCAATTGAAATCCTCACAGGGCTGAGCAGGTGGCATTCATTCAGGGATTTCACTGGAGCTAGAATGTGGACATATAAAAGATTAAAAAGGGAAGTGAGGATTGAGAAAGAAGGCTCGGGATGTGCATTGTTTCAGCAGAGTATCTATTGAATCTTTCCTCAGATGCTTAAAGAATGAAGAAGCCAAATAGGTAAAACTGAAACACCAAGGATAATTTTCAAGTTTCACTGTGATTAAAGAGAAAAATAGAAAAGAAAATAAGATAAAAGAAAAGAAAAGAAGAGAAGAGAAAAGTACAGCCAAGAATAAAGGCCAATTCAACACACTACCACAAATTGTGTGGCTCTAAAAGACCACTTCAAAGATTCGAGCTCACCAGAGATAGAGCCAAATTTTAAAGGCTACAGCTTAGCCTCTACTCACCTGAATTCCTGAGTAGTAAGTTCATCCTACGCCAGCTTCCAATGACAGGACAGAGATTCTCCAATGACAAGTATCACCATCAGACTGCTTAGTAATAAGAAATTAGAGAGCAGAGCAAAGTGAAAAAGAAAATGATAATAGGAAATGTAACCAGTTCAAGTACCTCAGTTATGAAAAACGGAATTTAAGTATGATTGGCATATTTAAGGACATAAACAACATTTAAGTAATCACAAGAACTATATGCTTTCAAATGGAATCAAGTGGTAGATTCATTGTTAGCTTTTTGAGGGCTCTCCATACTGATTTCCAGTGTAGGTAGACCTGTATACAATGCCACCAACAGGGAGTAAGAGTTCACTATTCCCCACACTCTCACCAGAAGTTGTTGTTAGTTGTTTTTCTAAACATCCTACTCCTTCAACTAATAAATGAATAATAAACACGTGGTACCTATGCACTATGAAATATATTCAGATGTAAAGAAAAATAGAATCATGAACTTTGCAAATAAACAAATGGAATTATAGAATATCATATTGAGTGAAGTAAATCCAACCCAGAAAGACAAATGTTGCATTTTCTCTTTCATCTGTATTTTCTAGCTCCAAATCTTTAGGTGTGACTATCTAACCTGAAGTAACTGCAGAATCAGGAACGCTAAAAGGTACCATGAAATATGGCAGGAGAAATAGAGAAGAGACTAGCAGGGTACAGGTAATTTAACCGGGGAACACGGGAGTGAGAGTGAGAAGAAGAAAGGAGGGTAAAATAATAGTAAAGATTTTCAAAAGTTATAAAAGTTAGATCATATCATTAACTATCTACCTAAAGTTACATATAATATGTGTAAGTCTATATATACATATATAATTTTTATAAAATTTTCCCATCTGGTCTGACAATGCTTCCTCCAAGAGTCATAGACTAACAAAAGCCCCAAAGCCAAGCATGAAAAGTCTCCATTTGAGTTGTTTTCATGGTTGTCCAAGAGACTCCCAAAACATCAAAGGGTATTAGTATTGCCCTTGATTGCCTCCATAAGTAAGTCCCTGTTGCTGAAGATTCCATGTGCTTTTGACATTGGACCAGGAAGATATGAGTTGGTTCTGATATTAAAATCTCCTCCCAGAGGACTACCTTTCATGGTACAAGAAGATACCACATAAGCTTCCAAGGGAGAGAAGCAACAAATAGTCCTACCCAACTATGATACTTACAAACTAAAGCAAATCTAGCATGGCATGATATCCTTAAGGGTGTAATAGTGGCATACATACCTCAGAAGTAACCAATAGCTCTCTAATTGCACTTAAGTCCCACTCTACAAAAGGGATAATATGAATGGTACTGGAAACCTAACCAACTATTCTAGAATAGTGAAGTCACATATCTTGGAGGAAAATATACAAGTCTCACTTTACTAAAACAGCATAATTCCTAATTACATTCTAAATATTTATCTTAATATCCATATTGGAAGCATAGGTCTCATTCCTCATCAATGAAACATGTCCTTGCAACAGAGACTATTACAGAAAACCACTATCAATCAAAATGCAAAGAACAAATAACCACAGGGCACTCAATCCTAATTGATACCACTACAGCATAAATCCTGAACCTGAGGCTCTGAATCAAAGCCAAAAGCAGATCAGAAATATCATAAGAGACAGAGGAACAAGAAGTTTGCTGTGGGATTAGATCTCCTAGAAATGTCAGAGAAGCTATACCCATGAAGCCTTATCAGCATGGCTGTCTAAATGAGACCTGAACAAGGATGACACCTAGGGACATGCTAACATGTGGGGGAGGGTGAAATCTCATGGGGCCTCAACCCTAAACAAAACAATTGCAAGTAAAGCCGGGCGTTGGTGGCGCACGCCTTTAATCCCAGCACTCGGGAGGCAGAGCCAGGCGGATCTCTGTGAGTTCGAGGCCAGCCTGGGCTACCAAGTGAGTTCCAGGAAAAGGCACAAAGCTACACAGAGAAACCCTGTCTCGAAAAAACCAAAAAAAAACAAAAAAAAACAAAAAAAAACAAAAAAAAACACAATTGCAAGTAACTAGGAATGCTAATGTAAGAGAAATGGTCTTCCCCAGGGAAGTCCCCCAAAGTGGTTATCAAATACAAAGTGATCAGTCCTGAAATCATGTATATACAAATAATATTATACAGATTGAGCAAGTTGTATTTGTATATTTAGGAATATATATATATATATATATATATATATATATATATATATATATATATATGGAGGGCTCCAACAATTAAAGAAAAAGAGGAATGAATTAATCAAATTCATTAAAGAAAAAAATTAAATCAATTTGAGAGAGAGCAGAGGAGTGTGTATACGAAGGGATGGAGGGACAAAAGGGAACAGGGAAATGATGTAGTTATATTTTAATTTCAACAAATAAAATGTTTTTTTTAAATAAGCAAATACTAGCACAGAATGAAAGAAACAATGTTGTAATCTAGAGGACACAATAATGGAAAATAATCAGAGTAAAGAATGGAGGGTAAAATACACAGAAAACATATAAAGCTGAATTAGTGGCATACAGTTGGAATCCCAGCACTGGGAGGTTGAGGCAGGAGGATTGTGAGTAAAAGGCCAGCCTGATTATACACAGTTAGATTGTTTCTAAAAGATCAGGGAATGAATGGAGCACAGAGTAGAATAAAATGGTCTCAAATAATGTAATTGGAAGCATGACATACAGGGGAAAAGAACAAAGGCAAAAACAATGTTTGAAAAAAATAACAAACCAGAATAGTTTAAATGATTGGGGAATGAGGTCCAGATTTGAAAAACAAAATTTTGAGCAGACTATGTGGCAACTCATGTCTAGAGGCAATATACTAAAACTGAAAACCATTTGCAAGGAAAAGCATTGCCCACATAAATGGACACACTGCCCTGTGGAAAAAGCAAACCTGACTGTAGGTGAATTTCTAAGCAGTCTTATTAAATAAAGAACGTGGAGCCAAATATAGGGGTGAAAGCCTTCAATATCAGAGAAATAGTGAGAGCCACCAACCACCTTACCTCACCAGCTTTGCAGCTTCCAAAATGCCACGACTTCCTGTCTACCCAGGCTTTTAGTGCCTCACTGTTCTGTCCTCTCATTTGCTTTTAGCCCAGGTACCTTACTTCCTTGTCACTGCCTGTCTGTACAGACCTCCAGGTCCCTATGGTTGGTACTGGGATTAAAGGCCTGTGTCACCACACTTGGCTCTGTTTCCTAGTGTGACCTTGAACACACAGGGACCCTGCCTGCCAAGTGATCAGATTAAGGGCGTGAGCTACCACTGCCTGACTTTTGTGTTAATGGCTTGCTATTTCCTCTGATCTCCAGGCAAATTTTATTTATTAACATACAAATAAAATATCACCACATTTCAGCACAAATAAAATATCACCACACCTGACAGCTAAAACCATGGAAGTAAATGCAACTGAAGGACACCTTTTCAGTATTGATAAAAATAAATAAATATAAGCCTAGCGTGCTATATACTACAGTAGCATTTAAATGTGAAGTGAACACAAACTGGCATGCACAGCAAGGGAACAGACAGTCAGGCAGCTCATATAACCTTTTGCACAGAAAAAAAGATATATTTGTTGAATTATTTCAGACATTCTAATGAAAAGAATTAGAACAGTTGCAATTGAAATTAAATCCTGGTCATTGGTGCTTTACAAACCTTAAACCTATGATCTGTGTGAACAAAGATTGAAAGTAAGAGTCACAAAAATACGCCAAGCAAACACAAAAAGAAAGCCAATGTAATCACACTAATGTCCACTAAAATAGATTGTAATACTAGAAGCATTACTAAAATATCAAAGAATATTAATTTGATCAATATTTTGACATAGTCAATCTCAAAAGCATTATAGTTAATAGTTGTGTATTGAAAATTTGCCAAGAGAGATTTTTAGATACTCTAAACACACAAAAATAGTAATAAAGGATGCTAGATATGTAAATTTGTTTGACTGTAATAATAATTTCACTTTGTATAGCATAATACCATTTTATATACCTCAAATAAATACAAAAACATAAAATTTTAATTGTTAGATTTAAGCATACTAAAATGCATCTACAAATGGAAAGAAAAAATCAGACAGAGTAAAAGTAAAATATAACTATTAAACAAGAAATCAAACTATCATAAAATCAATTAGTGCACAGAAGATAAACTTTTTCTCTCAATTAGGCTTTCTATTGCTTCAATGAAACACCATAACCAATAAAGTAGTTGAGGAGGAAAGGGTTTGCTTGACTTACACTTCTTCATCAAAGGCATTCAAGCCAGGAACTCAAACAAGGAAGAAACCTGGAGTGAAAGCTGATAGAGAGGCCATGGAGGGGTGCTGCGTACTGGCTTGTTCAGCCTGCTTGCCTGTAGAACCCAGGACCACCATCCCTGGGATAGCTGCATCTACAATGGACTGAGCCCTGCATCAATCAACTATGATTTTTATCAATTAATTATGAAAATGCTCTATAGCCAGATCATATGGAGGCATTTTCTCAATTGAGGTTCTCCACTTTCAGATAACTCTAGCTTTTGTCAAGTTGACATAAAACTAACCAGAATAATTAGCATAAAGTAAATTAACTGGCACAAACATGGTATGCTTCATTCATCTGCATACTTATTTTTATGAACCAGATTTTACCATATTAGAAACACAAAATAAGTAAAAGCAAACTACAAAGGAACAAAATCACATATACTAGGGCTGAAGAGATCACTCAGCAGTTAAAAACACATACTGCTCAGGCAGAGGACCTGAATCTGGTTCCCAGCACTCAAAACAGGTGGTTCACAGTTACCTGTAATTTTAGCTCCAAGGAATTGTTTGCCTTCTTTTCACCTTCACAAACACCTAAATTCATGTACACATACATATAGATACACATACATATACATAACTAAAAATAGAATAGATCTTATAAAAATATTACATATTTTGTATTTTCTAATGAAAGTAGAACTAGGCTTTAATGATGAAAATGATAAAAAAAAAACCTTCACATACTTAAAAAAAAGCAACATGCTTCTATATAATCCACATGTCAAAGAAAAAATAAGAACAAAAATTATAAAATATTTTGAATGGTAATGAAAATATAACATATCAAAATTATTAGATGTAATAGTAGAATAGATGAGAATTTGGTTGGTAATACTAACCATACATTTTAGAAAACAAAAACAGTAAACAAAATTAGATAAATTTCAATTACCAAATTAGACAAGTAATTTTAAATGAGCTTAAGTAATGTAAGAATAATATAATAGTAAATGTCGATAAAAAAGATTGAAGGAATTCCAGTCAAGCTCAAATTTGGCTCTCCGAGTAAAGAAGGCCAAAATTACCAGTATCAGAATGAAGGGGTCTACAAACACTTACGAATATAAATGACCAGCATGGCAGCTAGCTTACAGAATTTGAGCAAAGAAAAAGTAGTGACCACTTCACAGTTCATTCCATAAAGATGTGATAATAAAACATCAAAACAACATAATGATATTGGATAACTGTGAGCACACTTTTCTCATAAATACAAGTTCAGAAAGAGCAAAATGAATATCAGGGAGAAGCACAATAATAAAATGAAAAGATAACAAAATG
Source organism: Peromyscus eremicus (assembly GCF_949786415.1). Lineage (NCBI taxonomy): Eukaryota > Metazoa > Chordata > Mammalia > Rodentia > Cricetidae > Peromyscus > Peromyscus eremicus. Next base: position 42,611,624 of record NC_081416.1, read on the forward strand.
TATTTATTCTGGATTTGCAAGGCTTATTTCACCTTCCAAAGTAACCAGCACATTTTCCCACATAAATTAATACATAAAATGAACAACTGGACTACTCAGCCAATGCAGCAGAAATGAGACAATTGAGTATCACCCACACCTAATTCAAAAGTTACCACATTGAAAACTGGGAAGGAGCTTCCTTTAACTTAAAATTTTTAACCTTCAACAAATACCACAGCTAATTCATGGAAGATTCATATGCATGGATTTCTCATGACTGGGAAGGAATAAAAGATGACTTCAGCACTTCTCTTATTCAAGAGGTAGGGGTCCAAAACCTCCATCCAACAACTGGAGGTTCAAGTGTACATCCTCAAATCTGGGAGTAGCTGTTTTAAACAACAGCCACAGTACAATAATAACAACACAAAAACACACACTGAAGGAGGCTGTAAACTGTGGAGTTATGATACAGATCTCAGCTTATTTTCCATAAAAAAAAAAGATTCATCTCTAAGCCAATGCCATTTGGGATTTGATAGCTCTTGTGCAAAGAGAATCCTGATGAGCTGATATGTCAACCATTTGTAATAATATATAGTTCAATTTTATGAACAATCTTCAAGCCAATGTTAGTGGGCATCACCATGTGCTCACTCAGTGATTTGTTTTCCTGCCTTTCCTACTTCTTTTCTTTTTATTGTTTTTAAATCCTGCCAGGAATATATAGGAAAATTTCTAGTATATTGTTTTCCTCTACACTATGAGAATTAAACCACTACACTACACTAGAATAACCTCAATGAAATGACTGCATCTATTTTTAGAAGCCTCCCCTGTGCAGACAAACCTTTTTCTTTTTTCCAAATCCAGGTGGGACTGATCATCAAGTCTCATGAGTTACTGGCTCTGCCCTAGCAAATGTAGAATAAAGGTTAAAAGATCACTGGAATGAGACCATATGCTCAAACATACTACATATGCACTGGCAGAGAGAATGGAAGTGTTAAGACAGATCACAATGTGCCAAAAAAAGTATATAAAGATAATCAAATAGCCCTTATGATTTGTGTCAGGTGGTTGGAAAGCATTTCCCTTAAAGTTTAAACAGTACATTTGGCCAATAGATTCATTTCTTTCTTTTCCCCTTTTTCCACCCTTTTATATTCCAATGGCCATAAAGAATATGAAAGTCTTTAAAAGAAAAAAATCTCTTTAAGAACTAAAAATGTCTTTAAAATCATGTTAAAAACTTAAATTCTAAATATCTGCAAATTGTAATGTATTGAATTCTGTAAATATATGTAATGTTTACAGAAATACATATATAAGGTTATATATAACAGAATACTATATATATATATGAATATTGTATGTATAATTTAATATTACACAAATACCATTGAATAAAAACTGAGGAGCCAGTTTTCTTTTTCTAGAATAACCTGTGACTACTAGGGAACATAACAAGGTGATTTTAAATTAGTCCTCAATAATGGTTACTGTTTGACTCCTCATCATCAAACTTATTTTTCCCATTGTGTTATAGCTCAATTTGACAGATAAAATGGATCAATGGAACATGATCAACTAGGACTTCCTGAAATATGATGAGATTTTCCTAAACTGTAAATAAGAAGCTTCAAATAAAATAATAGAAATGTGACTTTCAAGAGTTTTCCATAAAAGAAAGACGATCAGCAAATGACGAAATCAAGAATTGGGTTTGGGTGAGGGATCCACTTTGATTCCTCTCTGTCAGTTTATAAAAGATCAGAAAAAAAATAACCTTAGAAAATGAGAGGATGTATAGACAAGCAGAGTTGTTGGAGCCTGAAGAAATACTTTCCAAGGAAGTAATCCACACCCAGAAGATCAAAGAGGACATTGTTACATCCTGAAGAGATTACTACCAAGGCAGATTTGAAACTTCAATGCCTTATCTTTTGAGAATTGAACCAACCTAAGGAAGGCAGGTGGATGATCATAAAAAGATGTTAATGAGCAATGTATGACATATTCCTAATTCAGACTCCCCTGGGAAACATAAGATTGTGGTTTGAAAGAAGAATCACCTATTTAACAGCAGAAGAACTTGTCTTATAAAAATATTAAAATATTAAAACTCAAACAATTTGAAATTGATCCAAGAAGACAAGGAAGAATTCTATAACTACTGCTGCTACTACTACTTCAGGAGGCTGCCCATAGTAAAATAAGAATATATAGATTTATATGTTCTACAGAAAACCTTCTACTGAAACTAACAGAAGTAAAATGAGATTAGTGATAGTATAGAAATTGGATCTTCTAAAATTGCTATAAAGACTTTGAATATGAAAATCCCCCCACACACACACTCCTGGGTGGATATACTTCTGCCAGCACTATTTTTAGAGACAGGGAGTGGGCCTTGCTGGGGGACATAGATCTATGGGACAGGGCCCTGGAGGTGTGTTGCCTTTGGTCCCTTCCCATCTCTCTCTGTTCCTGTCTGTTACAAGATATGAGTTTCTGTGCCAATCCTTCCTATGAAGTGTACTGAATTCTTGGAAACTTCAACTAAAATATCACATTCTCCTCTAAATTGTCCCCTTGGATATTTTGGTCATAATAATACAAAGTCTGATTACTAAAGAGTATTTTTCATAGTTACCAGTTGAAGTCCGTGACTAATTAGAACAGTTAAAAGGAAAATTTAGAATCACATGACAAACCTGGAGTCATCAGTTTTGACTTATGGTACACAGAACCTCAGGTTAAATTCCAGATGCAACTAGCTGTTACAAATCATTTTCACTGTGGTGATAATGTACACCATAGTACAAATTACAAATCAAAATGTCTTCCATATCCTTGGATGTGATTCCTCTTCTAGATATTCTAGCAGTTACCACTATAATTGAAGCAATATGTGTGTTCCTCGGTGTCTCATGTGGTGGTATTGCATAGTGCTCTTTTAAAAATAAAACATCTAGTAAATGTATAGTACTACTTCTCTATCTCCTAATTTTTCTCCTACTAATTGTTTAATGAAAAATAATAAATTTATACCTCTATTATTTGAGTTTGTAAATTTAAACAGAAACTACTGACTCCTTACTTGGAAAGATAAATATTTTCTAGTACATTTGAAATTCGAACAGCCTTTGTTCTTTACTAAGTGTTCCAACTGGGACCTCCTTCTCCTCTAAGCTCTCTTTCCCCTGATCCTTGCCCTCTATTACCCCCTCACCCTCAGTTTGCTCATGTAGATCTCATCATCTATTTCTCTGTCGTTGGGCGATCACTGCGTCTTTCTTAGGGTCCTGTTTTCTAGGTAGCCTCCCTGGAGTTGTGAGTTGCAATCTGGTTATCCTTTGCTTTACATCTAGTATCCACTTATGAGTGAGTACATACCATGCTTGTCTTTCTGAGTCTGGGTTACCTCACTCAGGATGATTTTTTCTAGTTCCATCCATTTGCTCACAAACCTCATGATGTCATTGTTTTTCTCTGCTGAGTAGTACTCCATTGTGTATATATACCACATTTTGTTTACCCATTCTTCAGTTGAAGGGCATCTAGGTTGTTTCCAGGTTCTGGCTATTACAAATAATGCTGCTATGAACATAGTTGAGCATGTGCCCTTGTGGGATGATTGATCATTCCTTGGGTATATGCCCAGGAGTGGAATAGCTGGGTCTTGAGGGAGGCTGATTCCCAATTTTCTAAGAAAGCATCATATTGATTTCCAAAGTGGTTGTACAAGCTTGCACTCCCACCAACAGTGGAAGAGAGTTCTCCTTGTTCCACATCCTCTCCAATACAAGCTGTCTTCAATGTTTTGGATCTTAGCCATTCTGACAGGTGTAAGATGGTATCTCAGAGTCGTTTGGATTTGCATTTCCCTGATGATTAAGGTTACTTAGAATATCATCTATCAATTGTCAAGATTCATGATATAGTCTCTTCTCTAACAATATGTTGTTAAATTAAAAATCAAATAATAAAATAGCACAGTTTCAGTATTTTAAGTCTACAATTGTTTCAGACATGTATAATTGAGCATGAATGTAAATTATAATAAACAAAAATCTAAAATAATCAAGTAACGCCATAAAATTGAAGATATAGACTAGATGAGGTCAAGAAACAAAATATTAAATGTAATTTAAGTACAATACATGTTTTATATATGTATATGCTTGTGTGTGTGTTTATGTATACAGTGTGTGTGATCAATTGACTAAAGTCCAAAAAATGAGTGTACTCTTTGTCATTAATTTACAGCAAAGTAAGATTCATATGTGTTGAGATATAAATGTATAATGTGGAAACAAATAAATTAACATGCAAAACACATCATTTCAGCTATATTATATTGACTAAGAAATTCATATTGTATTATAATACATAGTATGAACAAATATATTTAATAATCAAATGTGCTACGCAATATTAGATATAGGGTTCTATACTTTATAAATAGTACAATTTCATGACTAAAAGTAGAAGAATATACACAAATTTCACTTAAGTAATGATAAACAAATTGGAGATAAATTGGAAATAAGGATTTTCAAAATGACTAAATTCTGTACATATCGCTGACTCTCTTTCTCTCTTTCTTTCTCTCTCTCTCTCTCTCTCTCTCTCTCTCTCTCTCTCTCTCTCTCTCTCGTGTGTGTGTGTGTGTGTGTGTGTGTGTGTGTATGTGTGAAGATTTGAATGAAAGCTAGAATATGATGTCTTGTGTCTCTCTTTCTTACTTTTTTGCTATTTTCTCAGATCAGGTCTCCTGAAGGTGAAGAACCACGGGCTAACTTGTAGCCAAGGAGCTCTAAGGCTCCTCTGTCTCTGCTCTAGCCCCAAGTGCTGGGATTTCAGGTGCCTACTGCACTACTGACATTTATGTAGGTACTGGGATCTAATCTCAGGGCCTCATGCCTACAAGCCAAAGCACTTTGAGAACTGATTCACTTCCCCAGGCTCATGTCCATACTTTTTAAAATTAGGCCATTCAAAACATATTTAAATGAATATTAGATTAAGGTCTCACAAAATTGGAGTTGAGGATGTCACAGAGGTGGAAAAGTACTTATTTAGCATGTAGGAAGCCCTGTGTTTGATACTGAGCACTTCATAAATCGAGGATAGAGTAAATCTGTAATCTCAGCACTCAGGAGATGGAGGCAAGGAGATCAGAACTATTAAGTCACCCTCAGCTATCTCATGACTTCAAGCCCAGCCTGGACTATATGAGACCCTTAATAATAATAATAATAATAATAATAATAATAATAATAATAATAATAAAAGAATAGTAGCAATAACAGAATCATAAACAGCATTTGACAAAATTGAGTAGTGGGTATAAATATTTATTATCTACATTTATCTTGACATTTTATTACATTTCTCTGTATGTGTGTCTATGCATGTGTGTGTGTGTGTTTGTGTTCATGCATATGCACATACGTGTGTGAACCCATGTGCCACAGAAGACAACTTTTACATGTCAGTTCTTTCCTTCTACTGTATTGGCCCTGGAATTGGAAATCAGGTCATAAGCTTGACAGCAAGTGCCTTTACTTGTTGAATGATCTTCCTTGTCCTATCATGATGAAAATATACTCTAAGAATACATTATAATTAAATAGCTTGTGTTTGTTGACCAAAGATATTCTGGTAACTCTCCAAACCAATACAGTCTATAGCCACTGATCTTAGTTGCTCACCACAAGTTGATGGTGGGACCTTATTGTTAATAGTATCACACACTTTGGTTACAGGACTTGAAGAAATCAACTTGGTATTGATGAAGATGATACAGAGACTGCTGAGAATAAAATGTCATCAATAATCTCACTCAGATGTGGCCTCTGTGAACTATAATAATGACTGGTGCAATACAATATACCCGTGGGTACAACAGTAACATAAATATTAAGCGAGTAACCATGCACTTTCTAATTGGATTTAAGGTCTGATCCACAGGAGCAAATGTATGTCTGGTACAGCAAATCTAGCTAAGAACCCATGGTTGGGGAGATCATGAGCCCCAAGGTAAACTTTCTCCTATCATTTTACTAAATGAATATAATATCAAACTGCTCTCTAAATTCATAACTTTATGCCTCCAAATCTGCACAGTACTCAATCCTCATCAGAGACTGTTCTTTATTCAGAAACAGCTATTAATGCAGAAACTCAAAACTGATCAAAGCATAGAAAATAAATGTAGTGGACGGCTCAACCACAAATGGAACATGTATATCACACACACAGGCACAAAAAGCTTAAGGACTGTCATCAAATAGGAGACAGAACAATTTTGAGAGCCTAAGGTCAGAGAGAAGCAGAGCAAAGTAGTATCTTCTGGACATGGCAAGACCACTGAAGATATGAACTCAAAGCAGCTGAGGCTGCCTTCATGAGATCATCACTCTAGCACTGAGAGGGTAGAAGATCACAGCCCCTACTCCTAACTGAGGAGCTATGATGACTTCTAGGGAAGGGAGATTCAGTTTTCTTTAAGGTTGTGGTCCCTGGCATATGACTCCACACCTATGAATATCTGGAAATGACAAACTGGACTTACTGAGTTGTTAAAACATTAAATAAAAAAAAGAACACAGAGTTGGAAGATCTGGTAGTGAATCTAAGAGGAATTAGGAAGAGAAGACCGAGGTGAACGTGATCAAACTACATTAAATGCTTCTCACAGAATTAATAAAAATTATGTAAAAATAGCTTATGCTAATTACACATTCCAACCTACCTCTTTTCTTCTAACAACTTCAGTGCATTTTGTCATTATCTATAACTGAAGTAGAAGCTGTAGTTACATAGATTTAAACTCTCTGAAATTACAAATTAACTAACTTGCCTCAATATAAAAAAATCCTCTTGGTTATTTGATACCATGCCGGGATATGCATTTTTAAAGCAGCCTGTTAAATAGACTCTCTGTGAAAGGTGCAACTTTTCCAGATATGAAACAAAACTCAAAAACTGTGAAGAGCAAGATTGATATATTTTGACCATGTAAAATTCACATTTCTGGATGTGAAAATTATTGCATGAAAATGACTAAAAGAAAAAGATTAACCATGTAAAAAGGACTGGGCTTTATTGACATACAAATGTCATAATCCTAATATTCTGATTTTATATATCTAATCCAGTGGGTTTTGCCAGCTGTGAACTTTGCAGCCATCATGCTCAGACACTTCTCTGTCACTCCAAACATTTCTTTGTACCTTTTCCAAATTAATAACACTCCATTTTGATGAGACAAAATACTGACAAAATCAATTATGAATCTACTTTCTATTATAATTCAGATTAATATTTCCAATATTTTCATATAAATAGAATCATATATTATGTGCATACTCTTTTGTGCTGGAATCTCCTCATGATTTTACTTCATATCTTTATAATGATTAATGATATAAAATATCATTTCAGATGCTTTTAGCCAAGTATATATTCTTCTGAAGTATCTGTTCTAAATACTTGCTGGTCATACTATCAAGTGATTCATCCCCTCATGATTGAGCTTCCAGGGCCTTTTATGTATTTGAATATAACTTCTCTGTCAGTATAAGCATAAGGAAGTACACTGTCAGTGTAGGGCTTATCTTCTCATTTTCTTAATAAATAATTTTGAAAGGGAGTTATCTAACTTGGATACAAGCAGTTCTCTTCCTGAAAAGCCTTTATTTGCCATTTTATTTTAATGACATTCTCCCTGTACATGGAAATCTGTGTTGACAAATTTTCCCTTCCAAACTTTAAAAATGCCATTATGATGATTCGAATAAGAATGACCCCCCCATAGGCTTGTATATTTGAACATTTGATCACTAGGGAGTTGAGCTATTTAATAAGATTAGGAAGTGTAGCTATAGTTTTCCTGTGTCCACCCAGCTCCTGCAGCCACTCAGAACCAAGTAAACACACAGAGACTTATATTACTTGTAAACTGTATGGCCGTGGCAGGCTTCTTGCTATCTAGTTCTTATATCTTAAATTAAGCCATTTCTATAAATCTATACCTTGCCACATGGCGCGTGGCTTACGGATATCTTTACATCTTGCTTCTCATGGTGGTAGCTGGTAGTGTCTCCTGACTCAGCCTTCCTGTTCCCAGAATTCTCCCTTTTTATCTTGTCATATCCATATTTTCTTTTTTTTTTTTTTGAGTAGATCCAAAAATCTCCATTTTATCTTATCATTTCTATATCTTCCCCTTTTTCAGAGTAGATTCAATGATCTACCCTTTTTTATACCATCCCATATTAGAAGGAGGTGTGGCCGTTTTGGAGGAAGTGTGTCACTGGGGGTGGGCTTTGATATTTCAAAAGCCCAAACCAGGCACAGTTATCTCTCTCTTCCTGCTGTTTGTGGATCCGGATGTAGAACTTTCAGCTATTCTTCAGCATCGTGTCTGCCTACATGCCACCATGTCCCCACCATGACAATAATGGACTAAACCTCTGAAACTGTAAGCCAGCCCCAATTTAATGTTCTTTTATAAGAATTGCCATGATCATAGTGTCTCTGCACTGCAATAGAACACTGACTAAGATAGCCACTTTGTTTTATTCTGGATTCTAAGATTTTTTTTTAAGAGAGACAGAGACAGAGACAGACAGAGAACAGCTTGCTTAGTTTGGGGTAGATTGTTACATAATAGCCAGAATAACTAGACAAATGCATGAAAGACTGTAGCTGGAGTTTTCCTGCCTGGCCCACAGTCAGGGCAAATCTCTCTCACCTGCCAGTCCCACAGCCTCTCAGACCCGACCAAGTAAACACAGAGACTTATATTGCTTTCAAACTGTATGGCCGTGGCAGGCTTCTTGCTAACTGTTCTTATAGCTTAAATTAATTCATTTCCATAAATCTATACCTTGCCACATGGCTCGTGGCTTACCAGGATCTTCACATGCAGCTTGTCATGGTGGTGGCTGGCAGTGTCTCTCTGACTCAGCCTTCCACTTCCCAGCTTTATTCTCCTCCTTGCCCCGCCTATACTTCCTGCCTAGCCAACGGCCAATCAGTGTTTTATTGATTAATTAGCAACATATTTGCCATACATCCCACAGCAAAAGACTCATAGAAAATTAAAGCAAGACATCCCAGAAACCAAAAGCAGCAAAGACCTGGGTTGTTGTTTATTTGTTCTTGAGACTGTGTCTCACTATGTTGTCCAAGCCTCCTAAGGACATTTTATTCCACATCTGGCTGATACTAATTTTCATCCCATGTCTATTATGTCATTGATTCTTCACAAATAATAAAATGTAACTTAAACATGAACTAACATTTTATTAGGGCTGTCCATTTTAGTAAGTAAAAATTAAAAACAAAAATTATGTATTTATTCTTTATCTGGAAATCACATTTAATTGGTATCTTGTTTTATCTGACGGATTCATAATATCACTTCAGCTATAATGCTTGGTGGGTGTGCGTCGGATTCTAAGGTTTTTTAAAGAAATATGTCATCAATCTTATGTCCATTTCTTTGCATGTAGCAGGACTTTGTTGTTGTGCTCCAAAATAAGTTTATTTACAAACATATAAAGATAATCAGGCTTTGCTTTGTTTGCCTTTTGCAAAGTCCCTCCAGCACAGGCTGTGTATCACAGATACTGTTTGAAATTGGCTTCCCACCCCCCATTCAGCCTGTGATTGCTTTAGGTAGTAAAGCCCATCTATGAATGATGCATGTGAGTGGCTTCAATATATTCTTTCCACAGGTGTATACCATCAGTTTGATCTAACAATTATATATTAATAGACATTATATTTTTTGTTTTTAATATATTTTTGGTAAAAAATACTTTGTACATGATTCTATGTGCATGATCTTGACTTTTACTGTACAATAAATTTACAGATATCAACGTATTGGATCAAATGGAATGAATACTTCTTATGTTAGGGAAATGCTTTGTCAAATTGCCTCATGAAAAGTGTACAATTCCCTATAAGTTTTAGTATCTACTTCCCACACATTCACTGTTTTGAGAGTCTAGCCATTTAACTCTTTATTTCTTTTATTGAATATAGATCTTTTTCATGTAATATATCTGATTATGGTTTTCACATCTAGTTCCTCCACACCTCCCCTCCCATCTGGATCCATCTTTGCCATCCACAGGAGCTTATATTGGTGGAAGAAGTATGGTATAGTGGGGTGGAGAAAGAGTGTCTTATCAAAGTCTGCCTTTTCCAGAGAGACTGAGACATGGGACTCTCTAGTGGAAAAGGGAATTATATAAAAGCATATCTTTTAGACATGAAAGAATTGATTGGATATGAATATTGTTGTTCCTAAAGCATTGTACCCATGTCTATTACTTTTTAACTTTGTAACCATAAGTAGCTGCCAGCTGACATAAGTGCTGTAAGAGCAGGATGTGTCTGGCTTGATATTTAGTTAAGACTGAAAAATGTTTAACTCTATTTCTAGAATAAGGTTATATAGGGGCTGGTCAAATGTATTTAGGGAAGCATAAAGGGGGACAATCGGGGCTTTTATAATGATTATGAGGTGTTTCTTAAAATATGATGTATTTCTTAAAGCCAAAAATAGGAGCCAATAATAAGTTGCTCATGTAATTTTGGTAGAAAAAAGCTCTGTTAAATTATAAATAAAGATGGCTCAAGCTATTCAGGGCCACTTGAGTTCAATCCACCTGGTGCTCAGAATTTTTTCCTTGCGCCAACACCCCTTCCCTATCTTAGGACCTGAACCCAAGTCAAATCTGGGCCCCAGGACCAAAATCTATAAAGAATTAAAAATCTGGATATCAAGAAAACAAATAACCCATTTTTTAAAATGTGATATAGATTTGAACAGAGAGTTCTCAAAAGAGGAAGCTCAAATGGCTGAGAAGCACTTAAAAAAAGTTCAACATCCTTAGTAATCAGGGAAATGCAAATCAAAAGTACTTTGAGGTTTCATGTTACATCCCTCAGAATAGCTAAGATCAATAAAACAAATGACAGCTCATGCTGGTGAGGATATTGAGTACAAGGAACACACATCCATTGCTGATGGGAGTGCAAACTTATACAACCCTTATGGAAATCAGTGTGATAGTTCCTCAAGAAGATAGCAATTGCTTTACCTCAAGATCCACCTATACCACTCTTGGACATATACCCAAAGGTTGCTTCATCCTACCACAGAGACATTTGTTCAACCATGTTCACTGATGCTCTATTCATAATAGCCATAAATTGTGAACAACCTAGATGTCCCGCAACAGATGAATGAATTAAGAAAATACAGTATATTTACACAATAGAATATTATTCAGCCATTAAAACTGAAATTATGGAATTTGCATGTAAATGGACAGAACCAGAAGAAAATCACACTGAGTGAGGTAACCCAGACCCAGAAAGACAAACATGGTATGTAATCATTTGTATATGGTTATTAGTTTTTAAGTCAATGATAAGCATGTTATAATCTATAGAACCACAGAGGTTATATATAGAGTAAGGAGCTGGGGGTAATAGATGATAGATAGATAGATAGATAGATAGATAGATAGATAGATAGATAGATAGATAGATAGATAAATGATAGATGACAGATATAGATTGCCTTAGTACATATTAATATCTTATATTAATGTTTGTATATTAGTATAGTATATATGTAATAATATGTAATACATATTAAGGCAATCTAGATGACGTCTCCAAATGAGGGAGGCAGACCTGCAACTGGGCATGTCTTGTCACCAAATGAAGCTTCCAGTACCAGAAATATGTTACATCTAATTGAGTTCTTGGCCAAAGAGGGTCCCATGGGAACCTCCAAACAATCTAGGCTGTGGCCAAGGCTATAGGTTGCACTCCACAAACTGATGCCAAGGCCCTATTGCTGTAAACAACATCTACACAACTCATTGAATGAGGATAAGTCGATCTGGTACCTAGCTAGAGCCTTCATCCCTACAGCCTAGTGTTCTTGGTAACTGGGGGTAACATCAATCCAGCTACAAACCCTTCAGTCTACAAAAGTGTCCTGCCTGCAAGATGTGCAAGTGCAATTGTAGCACAAAGTTTGTGAGAGGAACTAACCAATGTCTGATTTGACTTAAGGCCCACTCTACGCGATGTGGCAGGTTTTTTTTTTTTTAATATTTATTTTCTCTATATGTGTATATGTGTATGTACCACATTCATGCAAGATCCCCTAGATGTCAGAAGAGGGTATCAGATCCCTGAAACTGGGAATTGTTAGCAGCCCAGTGGTTCTGGGAATCAAACATACATCCTTTTCAAGAGCAGTAAGAGTTCTGAACCTCTGAACAATCTCCCCAGCCCCACTGGCTCTGTTTTATTATGAATTTCCTGAGTTATTTTCTTCATTATGGACTCTTAGCAATTTGATTTCAACATGCCTTTTGTGTATTTTCCATTAATCTTGATGTTTATACATGTTAGATTATACTTTCCCACATATGTGGGAAATATTTAGCCATTATTTACCCAAGCACTTCTGCTTTGCCTTTTCTTCCTCTAAGGCTCAATCCCAAGTATGTCTTCTAGACATTATACAGTAAGTTAATACATCATTAATTAATAGGCTTTCCTATATGTTCTTCAACTAAGGTAGTTCCTATCATTCTATCAATATGTTAATATTGTTCTTCTGTACTATATAACCTACTATTATCCCCATATAATAAAAATTATTATTTCAAAACTTTAATTTCTTGGGATTTCATTAAACTGCTTTTCATATATTGTCATATTGCTAATATTTTTATTTATATGCCCAAACATATAAAACTCAATAAATGCGTTAGGGCTTTGTCCATTTGTCCCACCATTCTTGCATTTCTGAGGGCATTTGTGCTGACAAGTTCATCTATTGTCCAATATATGTATTGTCTATGTGTCTAATATTTTTGCTTGGATGCTAGAATTTTCAGTGAAGAATTTATGTGGGTTTGAATTTTGTTGTTTTTATTTGGTTAAAATATTTTTGATATATAAATCATTTGAAAATCAGTTGCTTTATTAAAATAACTCAACATAGCCTTTATTGTAGAAAACATTTGATCAAAATAGTCCTTTGTGAGTCTACTAGGGTCATTACACAGTTCTTTCTATAGAGTTAGAACTATTTATTCTGGAAGTGAATGGAAAATAATCTACTATATGAGTTCTGAAAATTGTCCAGATCATTCTCCAATTATCTTATGCTCAGTGAGTTAGCTCATCAAGCATTGTACTAGTATTCAGCAAAAACTATAAAATAGATATCCATGAGAATTACTAAAACAATTATTTTCAATAGCTTCTTCATCTTTAGAACTTCAACTTCCAACATCTCAGCTAACCTCAGTTCTAGTCTTTCTTTCCTCAACTCTGAAAGATTGCCCTGCTCTACCAGAGAGTCCATGGTTTTAGATAGAGCCAGAACGCTTCCCAGAAGATCTAGGAAGTTATAAGATTATCTCAGCTGTTTAATTTTCCTGAAGAACACACATAACCAATACTCTAAAATAAGTATTCTCTACCTTTTGATCAATGTTCAAGTTGTTTATGGAAGCAAGACAAGTCAATATTTTATTATTTTCATCATGGACAGAAACTGATATCTTATTTATATTTATAAAATAAAAATATGACCATCTTAAATAAAAAATAAAACCACTAAGCAAGCATGAAATATATTTAATTCCTAACAAAAACGAAAATAGTAAATAATTTTATAGTATCAGTAATAATTAAGAAATTTTAATAAGATACAACATATTCCTTTATCCAATTACCAAATATTTAAGACACAATGCTGAGTATTCTGTAATCATAAAGCCACAGTGTCCATCTTCTCTGCTACTAATCAGGAAATCTTTTGTAACAGTTTTGATGAGAATAGCCCCATAGCCTCATATGTTTGAATGCTTGAAACTCCATTTGATGGAACTGTTTGGGGAGGATTGGGAGGTATGGCCTTGTTAAACAGTGTGTGACACTGAGAGCAGTCTCTGAAGTTTCTATTCCCAGTGTGTTCTCTTCTTCTTGCTTGTAGATCAAAAGCAAACTTTCACCTGTTTCTGCTACTATGTCTTTGAGCCTCCAACCTGGACTCTAACTCTCTGAAAGTATATCCAGTTACTCATTCTCTTTTATAAGTTGCCTTGGTCATAGTATTCACTCACAGAAATTTAAAAGTAGCTAAGACACTCTTATATTCTTACCAAAAAGTCATTTTTTCACTAAACTAATTCTCTCACATTCCTATTATCCACTATTTACAAAGATTCAAAGTTTGACTTTACTTCTTAGATTCAACTCAGTATTCTAGTAATTATCACAACCTAGGAGGTATGGAGGATTATGTGCAAACTTTGGTAGCCATACTCACCTGAATTTTGTCCCTAGGAAATCCACCTGTTCAGACATAGCTAAGGATTTTGGGGACAGGGATTAAAACAATTTTTTCTCATTTAGTATTTGTCTAGATTGTTTTTATTTTGCTCAACTTCTTTTTCAATGTAGATGAGACTTCCCATGTTAGTTCTGTTTTTATTTTTTTCTCCTGCATGCAAACATATTCTCTAATCGTCTTCACCACTGTAAGGTAACTTACCATGCTACCTCTCTCTGGTGGACTGCTGGGACTGTCAATAGGACTGGGACTGTCGAGCAATGCGAGATATCCCAGTTTGGGACTGTGAAGACAACAGATCTTGTGAGCCTTCCTGTTGTTCCCTACATTACTAGTGGATATTTATACTCCCCATATTGTGTTCTGAGTTTCTTTGATTTGGGGACAGTATCTTGGGGATTTTCACATTCCTACAGTGCTTGGCTCCCTCTAAAGAGATAAATGAAAAAATAAGCTTATATGAATAAGTTTATCGTGCCAATGATGTTTTCCTGACATTGCCATCCTAATATGTGACTAAATTAATTTCAAACTAAAACTCATCAGAAGACACCTAGAAGGGCTATACTAATCAAAGGATAAATTTATCAAGAAACTATTACAATGCTCCAAACTCCTGTGCACCTAATTTCATAAAAAGCATATTAATGAAATTTAAAAAACAAATTAACACAAACCCCAAAATAGCAGGTGATTTCAGCACTCCACTTTCTCTCAGAGATAAGCCATCCAGACAAAAAAATAAACAGAGAAACCTCAGAGTTAAATAACATTTTACATCAAATGGACCTAAAAAATAAAAGGTATTTATAGAGTATTCTACCCAGACATCAAAGAAAATAAATTCTCCTCAGCAATATATAGAAATTTATTTAAAATAGATAGCATAGTTGGACATAGAGAAAACCTTAACAAATAAAGAAATGTTGAAATAATCCCATGTTTCAGGCCACACCTGCCAGAAAACCAGGTAGGCTTCTGAAGAACCTTCTCCACTTTCCCTTTTACCCCACACCCAATTCTCAAGGTCACCCCAGCACTGCAATATAGCACCAGCTGCAACTTTCCCTCCCCAAATTCCAGGAGTCCTATGGATCCCACAGATCACGCCCACCTCCTGTCCCTACCTTACCACTGTGTTCCAGAATGCAAAACCTGGGAAGACACCCCTTGTTCAACTACAGGCCACACCTGCCAGAAGTCCAGGTAGGCTGTCTGCAGACCTTCTGCCTCCTTTCTGTTAACCGGACCCAATCACAGGGTAGCCCCTAGAACTGCAGCAGAATACAAGCCTCAGCTTCCCCTTGCCCTGTCTGTACAAATAGGAACTGCAGAGGCATGCTTCACCAACAGAATGCAAGAGATGGAAGAAAGAATCTTACACATTGAAGATACAATAGAAGAAATGGATACATGACATCAGTCAAGGAAAATGTTAAATTTAAAAAGTTACACACACACACACACACACACACACACACAAAAATAAATAAATAAATAAATAAATAAATAAATAAATAAATAAAACCAGGAAATCAGGTACAATATGAAATGACCAAAACTTTAAATAGTAGGAATAGAGGAAAGAGAAGAATATCAGCTCAAAGGCCCAGAAAATATTTTCAACAAAATATAGAAGAAAAATTTCCTAACCTAAAGAAAGAGATTCTTATAAAGGTACAAGAAATGCAGAGAACACCAAATAGATTAGACCAGAAAAGAAAGTCCAATCACGCATTATAATAAAAACACTAAACATACTGAATAAAGAATAATAAAAGCTGCAAGAGAAAAAGACTAAGAAAAATATAAAGACAGACCTATGAGAATTACACCTGACTTCTCAATGGAGACTCTAAAAGTCTGAAAGGCCTGGACAGATGTGCTTCAGACTCTAACAGACCACAGATGTCAGCCCAGAGTACTATATCCAGCAAAACTTCCATTCACCATAAATGGAAAAAATAAGCTAATTCTTGTTAAAGCCAAATTTGTAAAATATCTATCTACAAATTCAGCCCTATAGAGGGCACTAGAAGAAAAATCCAAACCAAGTAGGCTACATCCATTAAAACACAAGAAGTAATCTCACACCAGCAAAACCAAAAGAAGGGAAACATACACACACAACATCACTACAAACAACAACAAAATAACCAGACTTAGTAATCATTGGCCATTGATAGCTCTCAATATCAATGGCTTCAATTCCTCAATAAAAGAGACAGACTAACAAAATGAATGTGAAACAGGTTCCATCCTTCTACTGCATACAAAAAATACACCCCAACATCAAGGATAGACATTAGCTCAGAGAAAAGGGTTGGAAAAAGATTTTCCAAGAAAATAGATTTAAGAATCAAGCTTCTATAGCCATTTTCATATCTAACAAAATAGATTTCAACCCAAAATTAATCAAAAGAGATGGGGAAGGACACTACATAGTCATCGAAAGAGAAAAAAAAACAAAACACCAAGATGATGTTTCAATTCCTAACATCTATACCCCAAACACAAGGACATCCACTTTTGTAAAAGAAACACCATTACAGCTTAAATCACATATTGACCCTCACATATTGATAGTGGGAAACTTCAATACCCCACTCTCACCAATGGACAGGTCATTGAGACAATAATTAAGCAAAGAAATGCTAGAGGTAACTGACATTATAAAAAAAATTACCTAATACATACTTACAAAATATTTTAGCAAAACACAAAATAATATTACTTCTTCTTAGCACCTCATGGAGCATTCTCCAAAACTGACCACATACTAGAATACAAAGCAACTCTTAACAGCTACAACAAAATTGAAATAACTCTTTGCATCCTATCAGACCACCATGGATTAAAGCTGTATATCAACAACAACACAAAAAACAGAAAGCTTAGAAACTCATGGAAATGGAACAATACTCTACTTAATTTAAAAAAATAGGTCAAGACAGAAATAAATAAAGATATGAAAGACATTCTAGAATTCAATGAAAGTGAATGTATAATATACCCAAACTTGTGGAATGCAGTAAAATCAGTGCTAAGAGAAAAGTCCATAGTACTAAGTGCCTTCATAAAAAAAAAAGAAATGGAGAAATCTTATATTGTCAACTTAACAGAACACCTGAAAGTTCTAGAACAACAAAAAAAAAATAGTAAGCACACCCAAAAACAGTATATGGCAAGAAATAATCAAACTGAGGGTTGAAATCAATAAAATAGAAACAAAGAGAACAATATAAAGAATCAATAAAACAAAAAGTTGGTTCCTTGAAAAAATCAACAAGATAGACAAACCCTTATCCAAATTAACTAAAAAAAAAAAAAAAAAAAAAAAAAAACAGAGAGAGAATAACCAAATTAATAAAATAAAAAACAAAAGGTATATCTAACAACAGACACCAAGGAAATCCAGAGAATCCTAAGGACATACTTTAAAAATGCGGACTGCACCAAATTGGTAATCTAATAAATAAATAAATAAATAAATAAATAAATAAATAAATAAATAAATAAATAAATAAAAAAAATTGGAAAATCTAAAAGAAATGGATAATTTTTCTCAATAGATAACACTAACCAAAGCTACAAGATCAAGTAAACAATTTAAATAGATCTATAACAGCAATGAAATAGGTCATTAAAAGTCTACCAGTGGGGGAAACCAACCAAATAAACAAACTAACTAAAACGACAACTAAAATGGCCCAGAATCAGACGTCTATCAGACTTTCAAAGAAGAATTAACGCAAATATTTCTCAAATTATTCTACAAAATAAAAAAAGAAGGAACATTTAAAATTCATTGTATAATGCCAGTTACCCTGAAACCACAGAAAGAGTCAAAGACTCAACAAAGAAAAAGAAATATAGATCAATTTCCCTTAAGAACATAATGTGAAAATACTCAATAAAATATTTGAAAACAGAACCCAAGAATGTATCAAAAAGAACAGCCACCATGACCAAATAGCTTTCATCCCAGAGATACAGGGATGTTTAAACATATGAAAATCAGTAAATGTAATCCACCAATAAATAAACTGGAAGAAAACACACACACACAGAGAGTTGTTTCATTACATGCTGAAAAAGCTTTTGACAAAACCCATCTCCCATTCATAATAAAAGTCATGAAGAAAATAGGGATACAAGGGCCATGCCTAAACATAATAAAGGCAATTTACAGTAAGCCCATAGCCAACATTGAATTAAATGGAGAGAAACTGAAAGGAATGCCACTAAAATCAGAAACAAGACAAGGTTGTCCACTCTCTCCATATCTAGTCTACATAGTATTTGATGTTTTGGCTAGAGCAATAAGACAACTTGAAGGAAATCAATGGAATACAAATTGGAAAGAAAGAAGTTGAAGTACGGCTATTTACAGATGATGTGATAACATACATAAGTGACCCTAAAAATTCTACTAGGGAAGTCCTACAGCTGATAAACACTTTCAGCAAAGTATCTAGATATATGATTAGCTCGAAAATGAATCAATTGTCCCTCAATATGTAAAAAAACAAATGGACTTATAAAGAAATCAGAGAAATAACATTCTTCATAATAATCTCAAATAAAATCAAATATCTTGGGAGTAGTTCTAACTGAGCAAGTTAAAGAATTGTATGATAAAATACTTCAAGTCTTTGAATAAAGAAATTTAAGATGTCAGAAGATGGAAAGTTCTCCTGTGCTCATGAATCAGTATGTTTAACATAGTAAAAATGACCATCTTACCAAAAGCAATCTACAGATTCAACACAATTCCAATCGAAATTCCAAATCAATTCTTTACAGATCTTTAAAGAATAATACTCAATTTCATATGGAAAAAAAACTAGATAGCTAAAACAATCTTGAACAATAAAAGAATTGTTGGAGGCATCACCACCCCTGATTTCAAACTGTAATACAAGCTATAGTAATAAAACCCATATGGTATTGGCATAAAAACATTTTGATCAGTGGGATCAAATTGAAGATCCAGTAATAAATTAACATATATACGAATACCTGATTCTTGATAATAAAGCCAGAAACACACACCAGAAAAAAGAAAGCATCTTCAACAATCGGTGCTAGTCAAACTGGATGTCTGCATGTAGAAGAATGCAAATAAAACTATACTTATCAACCTGCACAAAACTCAAGTCCAAGTGGAACAAAGACCTCAACATAAAACCATACCCACTGAACTTGATAGAAAAGAAAGCAGGGAACAGTTTTCAACACAATGGTACAGGATACAACTTTCTGAACAACAATAGCACAGGCACTAAAATCAATAATTAATAAATGGAACCACATGAAACTGAAAAGCTTCTGTATGGAAGCAAAGGACACTGTTTATCTGACAAAGTGGAAGCCTACAGAATGGGAAAAGATTTTTACCACCTCCAAATCTGATAGAGGTCTAATATCCAAAATATATAATGAGCTCAAAACAATGAAAACAAAAAGCCAAATAATCCAACTAAAAATGGGGTAAAGATATGAATAGAGAATTCTCAATAAAGGAATCTCAAATGGCTGAAAAACACAAAGAAGTATTCAACATCCTTAGCCATCAGGAAAATGCAAACCAAAAATACCTCGAGATTCAATCTTGCACCATCAGAATGGCTAAGATTAATAACACAAGTGACAGCTCACACTATTGAGGATGTGGAGAATGGGGACCACTCCTCCATTGGTGATGGGAGTGTAAACTTGTACAGCCACTATGGAAATCAATTTTGTGGTTCCTCAGAAAATTGGTTTCTCAGATCTACCTCAAGACTCAGCTATATCACTCTTGGGCATATACCCAAATGATAATCCATCATACCACAAGGACACTTTCTCAACTATGTTCACTTCAGCCTTTGTCATAATAACCAGAAACTGGAACAACCTAGATGTCCCTCAACTAAAGAATGGATAAGGAAAATGTGTTACATTTACACAATCTAATATTAGTCAGCTGTTAAAAACTAACATTGTGAAATTTGCAGGCAAATGGAGGCAGCTAGATAAAATCATCTTGAGTGAGGTAACTCACCCCATAAAAACAAATATGTTGTGTATTCACTTTTAAGTGGATATTAGCTGTTACGAAAATAATAATCAAGCTGCAATCTACAGATCCAAAAAGGTTAGATATAAAGGAGGGCTTTAGCGGGGCATGTGAATCTCCCTGGGAAGGTAAAATAGACAGATTTTGTAGGTGGACTGGGTGCAGGGATTAGATGTAGTGAAGGGATGGAGGAAGAACATATGGGGAGAGACAGCTGGAATTGGGGTCATTGGTGGGGCAGTGTAAAAACCTAGTTCAGTGGAGACTTCCTAGAATCTATGAATGCTGAGGGCCATGGGAGTATACAGCAGGTGACAACTAGTATTTAACAGGTCAACCCATCAAACAAATAACTCTCTGTTGGGGAGCCCCACTAGGCAAAGTCCGTGAGGTCACTGGCTGTGGAAACCAGTTGTTTTCTGTCTGTAACTTTCTCATGTGCCACAAATTACCTCCCTAAAAAGAACAGCTGTGGGGTTCTTTCCACAGCCCATTGGTAGTGTGCTTTACATCTTTGGGCACACATATAACTGTGGATGGTCAGGAAGATGATTTCTGCTTAATCTGTATAATTCTGGTAATATTAGACTTTTTTTTATAACTGACACAGGAAAGTAACAGTATTCTCAGTCACAAAGACAGCTAATTTTGGACTTCAGAATAGACTAGCTGAGAATACACAAAGATAAATTCCCAGGTGTTTATTGCTAAATCAAGGTTAGACTTAAAGCTACTTTGGCAGACATAACCCCCTGGAGTAATTCTCTTTCTGCACATACCCTAAAAACTCAAGTTTCAACCAACTAACTGTTATTGTTAAGTCCTGGATTTCAATGTCACTTTCTGTCTGGGAAAGAACTACGTGCATGGCCAAGCATTATTCACTGGCCAGTCAATGTGACCTTCCTAGCCTGAGAGAAACAGTGTGATTCCTTACATGTACCAGTTTGGCTCAGTCTCTGACTGTTTACTCAAGAAATGCTTTATGATCCTGAAAATGTTAGTCGTATTTATGCAGAGTTTGGCTGTGGAAGAAGCAATGTGAAGGAACTGTGTAAAAGCTGTGCAAAGGGTAAGAATGAATGAGTGTGTGTGTGTGTGTGTGTGTGTGTGTGTGTGTGTGTGTGTGTGTGCACGCGCTCACTGAGTGAGGGATATAGCTGAATGAGCAGAAAGAAAAGAGTAAGGGATTAAAAAAAGAAGTGTGAGAGAAGTGTGAGAGAGAATTAGAACTAAAGAGAACTGAAAATAGAGAGAATTGAAACCAAAGATTTAGAATAGAGAGAATTGGAACTAAAAATTTAGAACTACAGAATTAAAACTAAGAATTAGAACAAGAGAATTAAAGATGAAGAGGAAAGAAGAGAATTACCCTCAGATCATGTGTATATTATAGATAAGTAATCTCTCTATCCCTGCTCTTGAGAAGTCTTTCTCTGAGTAACCCTGGGTAATAGTTCTGGGAGTTGGACTCTCGGGCCACTAAATATGAAGGTAACCCTAGTGAGGACTCTTAGTACTGGAGGATAGGGAGTCTAAACTGGCCATCTTTTGTAGTCAGGCAAGGCTTCCAGTGGTAGGACTGGGTTACATTCAGTTGAAGGGGTCCCATGGAGATTTCTAAACAACCTAGGCTGCTGCTAGGACAGAAGATCACTGAAAACTGACAGCAGGGCCCATTGCTGAGAACAATATGCACACAGCTCATTGAACATAGATAGGTCAATTCGATGCCTGCATGCAGTTTTCACCCCTACATTCTAGTTTCTCTGATGCAAGAAGGTACTCTGCAGGCTATGGAAAGAGAAACTTGGACACCAACTGTCTTAGGGTTTCTACTGCTGTGAAGACATACTGTGAACATGGCAACTCTTTTAAAGGAAATTATTTAATTGAGGATAGCTTACAGTTTCAGCTCTTTAGTTCATTATCATTATGGCAAAAAGCACAACAGTGTGCAGGAAGACACAGTGCTGGAGAAGGAGCTGAGAGTTCTACATCTTGACTCACAAGCAGCAGAAGGAGAGTATGTGGCACACTAGGCCTAGATTGAGTTATATAAGACCTTAAAGCCCACCTTCACTGTGACACACTTTCTCTAACAAGGCCACACATACTTCAACAAGACCACACCTCCTACTAGTAACACTCCCTATGAACCAAGTGTTCAAACACATGAGTCTATGGGAGCCATTCTTATTCAAACTGCCACACTCCACTCCCTGGCTCCCATAGGCTTGTGACTATAACATAATGCAGAAATGCACTCAGTCCAACTTCAATAGTTCCCAAGTCTATTACAGCTTCAAACTTGTTTAAAAGTCCAAAGTTCAAAGTCTCTTCTGAGATCCATGCAATCTCTTAACTGTAATGCCATATAAAATGAAAATGAAAAAAAACCACATGATCATCTCATTAGATGCTGAAAAAAATCTTTGATAAAATCCAACATCCCTTCATGATAAACGTCTTAGAGATCAAGAATACAAGGAACATACCTAATCATAATAAAAGCATTGTACAGCAAGTTCACAGTCAACATCAAATTAAATGGGGAGAAACTCAAAGCAATTCCACTATAATCAGGAACAAGACAAGGCTGTCCACACTCTCCATATCTGGTCAATGTAGTACTTGAAGTTCTAGCTAGAGCAATAAGATAACAAAAGGAGATCAAAGGGATAGAAAATGGAAAGGAAGAAGTCAAAATATCACTATTTCGAGATGACAAGGTAGTATACAAAAAAAATCTGCCAAGGATCTCCTACAGCTGTTAAACATCTTCAGCAATGTGGCTGGATGCAAGATCAACTTAAAAAAGAATATCAGTAGCCCTGATATAAAGGCTGAGAAAATCAGGGAAACAACGCCTTTCACAACAGCTACAAATAATATAAAGTGTCTTGGGGTAACTCTAACCAAGCAAGTGAAAGACTTGTGTGACAAGAACTTTAAGTGTTTGAAAAAAGAAATTGGGGTATATATCAGAATATGGAAAGATCCCCAATGCTCATGTATTGGTAAGATTAACATAGTAAAAACAGCCACTTTACCAAAAGCAATCTACAGATTCAATGCAATCCCCAGCAAAATTCCAACACAGTTCTTTACAGACCGTGAAAGAACAATACTCAACTTCATATGGAAAAACAAAACAACAACAACAACAAAATCCAGAATAGCTTTAACAATCCTGTACAATAAAAGAACTTCCAGAGGTATCACCATCCCTATTCTCAAGCTCTACTACAGAGCCATAATAATAAAAACTGCATGGTATTGGTATAAAAACAGACTGGTGGATCAATGGAATCGAATCAAAGACCCAGACGTAAATTCACACACATATGGACACCTGATTTTGACAAAGAAGCCAAAATTATACATTGGAAAAAAAGAAAGCATTTTCAAAAAATGGTGCTGGCATAATTGGATGTCAGCATTTAGAAGAATGTAAATAGATCCATGTCTATCACCTTGCATAAAATTCAAGTCAAAGTGGATCAAAGACCAAAACATAAATCCAGTTACACTGAAAATGATAGAAGAGAAAGTGGGAAATAGCCTTGAATACCTTGGTATAGGAGACAATTTCCTGAATAGAACACCAGTAGCAGAGACACTAAGATCTACAATTACTAAATGGGACCTCATGAAACTGAAAAGCTTTTGTAAGGAAAAAGATGTAACGCAAATATTAAAGAGTCTTATTACTTAAAAAAATCAATAAATAAAAAACTCAGGAGCCAGGTATTGGAGTGAATGCTGAAAGATCAGGGAAACAGAACAAGCCACATCCAGCCTCACCTTGCCAATTCCTCAGCTGATCTTGTTTCCTCAGACTGAAAGCCTCTGAATCCTCACTAAATGGATCTCAGCTGAACTGCTTCTGAAAGCCTAAAACCTTAAAAGGCCTGTAGTTCCTGGTTTTCACACCTTATATACCTTTCTGCTTCCTGCCATCACTTTCTGGGATTAAAGGTTTGTGTCACCATGCCTGGCTGTTTCCAATGTGACCTTGAACTCAAAGAGATCCTGATGGATTTCTGCCTCCAGAATGCTAGGATTAAAGGTGTGTGCTACCACTGCCTAACCTCTATGTTTAATATAGTGGCTGTTCTGTTCTCTGACCCCCAGATAAGTTTATTGGGTGCATAATATATCATCCAGAAAAAGATACCATCTATACGACAAAATAGTAGTCTACAGAATGGGAAAAGATCTTCACCAACTCCACAACCTCTTTGTGGCCTAGATTTCTGGAGGCCATTGTGACCTCTGATCTAGTATGGATTCTCTGTCCAAGTTGGGAGTTGTCCTTCTGTAGGTTAGCTTGGCCTTTGGTGCAGCAGGGGGTCTCTGTTCTTCTGGTTGGTCTGGCCTGCACCTGTTATTCTGACTGGTGTGGCCTGCATCTGAGCAATGGAAGTCCTCTAGGGTTGGGGGCAGAGCCTGTCCTTAGGGCTCGTGATGAGATAGGAGGGGCCAAGAGGTGGTATTGTGTCTTTGGGAACAGAATCTAGGGAGTGGGGCAGTTCAGCTGGCAGGAGGATCACTCACCTGTTCTTCTGACTGGTGTGGCCTGCACTGGAACGGCAGAAGTCTGCCGACGTTTTGGAAAGCCTGTATTATTCTAAATGAAGAAAAACTCAAAGCAACTCCAGTAAAATCAGGAACTAATCAGAGCTGTCTACTATCTCCACTTCTTTTCAATATAGTGCTGGAAACACTAGCAAGAGTAATAAGGCAAGACATGGAAATTAAAGAGATAGAAATAGGAAAAGAACAAGTCAAATATCCCAATTTTCATATGATACCTTTTGCATAAAATATCCCCAAACTTCTATCAGGAAACTTCTAGAAACAATCAACAATTTCTGTAAAGATGCAGGGCACAAAATCAAGTTACAAATATCATTAGCCTTTCTTTATACCAACAACAACACATTGAGAAAAAGAGCTTGGACATACTCCCACTTACAATAGCATCAAATACAATAAAATACCTTGGAATAATCATAACCAAGAAAGTTAAAGACCTCTACAGGCAAAACTTTAAATCTCTGAAGAGACTGAGTAAGAAAGCACAGAAAATAAAAAAGCATCTCAAGTTCATGAATCATAGAATAAATATTGTGAAAATGACCATCCCACTAACAGCAATTTATATTTGCAATACAATCCCAATCAAAGTATTCATAATATAGACTAACAAAATCCTCAGTACCATGCATGAGGGATTTCCTTTAGAATGAATGGTTGATCCAGATAGTCAAAGTGACTCGACTCCCAAAACAATATAGACTGTGGTTGCTGCTCTTGATTGCCTCTCACAGGTTGAAGACACAACACCCTCAGGACATAGGATTTGAATTATTGAGTCTGGATCTGGCCTAAGAGGCTATTTCCTGCAGCCTATGTTTGATGATACCAGGAGCAAACTATCAAGAGAGGAAAGTGTTTAACGCTCCTACCGAGCTGTGGCACCTTGAACAACAATGACCACCGTAGCAAAACATCCAGAAAGGTGGAGTAAAAGGCACTCACATGTAGTAACATACAACTATCTAATTGGACTTAAAGCCCACTCAGCAGGAAGAAAACCATACCTGACATTAGAAACTGAGCTGACTTCCTGGGGCTAGTGAGGTCATGGATCTTAGAAAAGAATCTGCTACCATCACTTTGCTAGACAGTATAATCCCTAACTGCATTCTAACTGTTAATTTTATACCAACAGAAAAGTATAGTTATCGCCTTCATCAAAGAAGCTTCTTTGTACAGCAAATGGAGACCATCACAGAAAACCACTATTGGACACAATACAGATACCAAAGGATAGTGGGAAGCCCAACCCCAATGGATACATCTACAGCACATCTCTTACATCTCTGACTCACAGAATATCACAGAACATGGGGATAGAAAGATTGTAAAAGCCAGAATATGAGGAAGTCCACTACAAAACATTCTCTCATAGAAGTGGTTGCACAAGTTCTGAACAATTGCAATATCAATAAACACGCTAAATAAAAAGAAAGAGCTCCAAAGCCTTGAATATCAAGTTACTTGAATGTAGCTCTATTGCTATATGTGTCAATGGTCAGAAAATACACAGACAATTTGTGGACTCTGACAAGTAGACTAGCCATAAAATACCTAACCCTATGGCACATCACTCATGTTCCGTCATGCCAATCACCTGAGAAAAGTGACCTTGAACATTTAGAGCAGTGGTTCTCAACCTGTGGGTCACAACCATCAGAAAACACATATTTCTGATAGCCTTAGGAACTAAGACACCACTCAATAGCAAAATTTCAGTTATGAACTAGCAATGAAAATAATTTTATGATTGGGGGGTCATTTCAATATAAGGAACTTTATCAAAGTGTCAAAGCATTAGGAAGGTTGAGGCACTCGCCTTTAATCCCAGCACTCAGGAGGCAGAGGCAGGCAGATCTTTGTGAGTTCAAGGCCATCCTGGTCTACAGAGAGAGATTCAGGAAAGGCACAAAGCTACACAGAAAAACCCTGTCTCAAAAAAACAAAAAGAAAGAAAGAAAGAAAGAAAGAAAGAAAGAAAGAAAGAAAGAAAGAAAGAAAGAAAGAAAGAAAGAAAGAAAGAAAGAAAGAAAGAAAGGAAGAAAGGAAGGAAGGAAGGAAGGAAGAAAAGAATAGTGGGTCATTACCTAGTCTCACAGCCTTACTCTTTCCACAGTCATTTTGGTCAACAAACTGGTGTCTACCATCCTGCAATAAAAATAAACAGCTACTGGAGTTAACAAAGAGAGAAAAGAGAATATTTGATCAAGTTGACACAGAGACATAAGGTGAAATTAAGTGTTGCTAGAACATTACTTTCAGAACAAGGCCAGCCAATCAAGTTGATGGTCTTCACGGCATGTTGGTTGACAAGTTGTCCAGCTCTTCTCTGTGTAGTCCTCATATCCTGTCTTAGCAAATATCATTGAAAACAACAAAATGAAATATCATTGTGGCACTGGGTCTGTGTGAAACTGTCTTCTGCAGGAAGGTGAATGTTGTTCCAACAGCCTGCAGTCATTTTGATGTGAATAGCTCATGCTTGAGAGGTCAGCTCTTCCCCAAAGCAGCAGCTGTTGGAGTTTTCTAGTTGGACTGTTTGCTGTCTGCAAACAAAGTTCGCATTAAGAGGAAGATTGTAAGTGTATCTTTCCAAGAGGATTGCACTCATTTAAATTTTTCTCCTGGCCTTTTTCCATGAGAAGGAAATTTGGAGATGTTATATAGACATGCTATGGAAATTTTCTCCTCTCAACAGATGCCATCATTAAGTTGAATACAAATTTCTAGATTTAAAGAGAGATTGGATCAAGGCACACAGTCGAGTCTTGTTACTTGAGTCTGTAAACAATCGGCCCTCTTTATTATTTAATCATCAGAAGGAGTTTTTTTTCCTTTTGTGTAAAAGAAGATGAACCGTAGAATAAGAATTAGATGGCATAGAATAACCTAAAATGTCCGGTCAGGACTAATCTGAAAGTGTCATGTTTTCATCCTTCATAAAAAGTAACTGAAGTAAACCTTAATAGAACCTCTTCAGTGTAAACAGTGAGGAGCAGGAATTAAAAGACTGTGGTTCAGAAAAGCACAAGCCGTAATGAAGGCATGAGCTGCATGTTTGATTACTGACTAGTCTCTGTCCCCTGGTATGCTCTCTGACCTCTTCTGGAAATAAATGTCTCCCTCTGCTCCTTCAGTTTTCCATATGACACAAGTGTCAAGACTGCCTGAAAAATTATAAACAATTAAAGTGGTGTGAGGAAAAATGGAATGGTCTCATTAAGCATCACATATTTGCGGGTGGAAAAATCTACTTCTTTCTTTCCCTGTCTTTGCTAAAAACATACTCAGAGGATAAAACAAAGATGAAATAACATGTCAGACTTATGTGATTAAAGTTTGTTTCAGAGTTCTTGGCAACATTTACTCAGTCTTGTCTAGAACAGATAGCAGCAGCAAAACCTTTGCAGGGTCTGCACTCTGGACACTGGAGAGATGGAAAACTAGCCTGAGCTCTGATAAAATGAATTAAGGTGTTCTTTAGTTATAATTGGAAAAGATAAGAGGGAGTAAATGATGGATTATTATTCAGCAAGTGTTTACTCCATTTCTCCTGTACTCATCTCTTCATCCGCTAGAGTTAAATAAAATGAAGTTGGATTTACAGAAATAGTAGTAGGTTCATTTTTTAGGTCTTAACTAATTTCAGAGCTAAAATTCAAATTTGAAATTACCCAGGCCAAAACTTGATTTGTGTGAGGAAGCAGGTGATTTTCTTGATCTCCATGAAACGGGTAGAATCAGTACTCTAGAGTGAGTATTTCAAATTTAATTTTAAGTTATTTTACAAGTGAGTATGCCCTTAGTGATCAAACCAAATTGATTAATAAGTGCTTGATCATAGATATGACCAAGTTGAATTAAAATGACCCTCTTCCCTGCTGAGCTTCTCATCTGAGGCGGAAGACTCTGATAAAGACTTAAGTTCCTCACTCAACGCTGCTTTATAGGATATTTTTTAATTTAAAATATTCTTAAAAAAATACTTATTTTTCAATTTGGGCTGCTGATCTTTTAAACTAACATTCCCTAGTCTGTGGTTCTGGAAGCTTGCATCATTGATGATGCTTTCCTCTATGTGTTTGAGACAAACGAATATATTGCTAAAAATACATGCTTACAAAAGATTTCCACCGGGAACAAGAAGCCTACTATGAAGGTGTTCCATTGTTCTCCTCCTACAGTGTTCTCTGCTGAAGTCATCTATGCTATCTTTCACTTTCTTTGCATAGGATATAAATGAAGATGTTGATCTCCTATTTAATTTTTTGTAAATAGAAATCTAAGTCTGGTGGTGAAGAGGTTCCTCTCTGATCCTAATTAGCTAGATGATTTCAAGTAAAGTATCTAATGGCTTATGTGCCTTGATTTCCTCATCCATAAAATGAACCACAGCAATACCCACTTGCCTATCCGTGGAAGGCAAAGACACTGTTAATGTGAAAATGCTTTGTGAAATTAATAGCACTTGTGATGGTAAAATGATGATGATGAAACTGATGATTAAGGTCACATGACTCCTTGGGTTCTGTAGTTGATCAGATATTCAGTAGGATTGCCAATTTCAGGATAATACCTTTCATTTCTCTAACAGTGAACTGCTCTCATCACTCACTGAGTCATATTTGACTCACAGTTAGATTTCATATGTTGCTTCCTGGTTGTTAGGGGCTAGAATCTTCCTTCACTGGTAGAGTTCTGTGATCACTGCCACATCTTCCTATCCCCACCTCCACCCCAATCCATCCGGTGTGAAATGGTCCTGTGCTGTAGCCTCACGAAAGTCCAAAAAGAGCAGACTAGTTCCCATGGATACACACAAGCCTTTTGTGCTGATATGCTTTCACTTCTCTTTGAGCAAACAATTACTCAGGTTTGACAGGATGACTGCTAACTTCCTCCTCCTCCTCCTCCTCTTAACTCTTCCACAAAGGATGCTGAGGTAAGAGATGACATAAAGACAGGATTTGCACTGTGCTTTGCAAAGAGGCTGAGTCACCTATTTATATTTGTTGAAGTGACTGAAAGTACAAGAAAAAGTGCTAGCCATTTATGAGTCAGTCATGCTCGCTCGTAGGAGTAAAAACTCTGGAAACAGGAATGACCTGTGACGTGAAGCAACTCATGAGCAGAAAGAATTTGGTGTCACGAGTCTACAGTTTAAGAACAAAGAGGAAATTGATCAACCCTGAACCTGAAAACACATATTTTTCATTTTTGTTTCTTACACACATGAAGTGCCAATAGATATTAAATCAAATTCTTGCTATTGTGAAGTGTCCAGCAGACTTGCTAGGAAGTCCAGTGGTGTCAGAATAAAGGCACAGGCTTTTCCTCGGGTCACTTAGGAATTCAGGGTTTAACTTGATGAAATATTCAGCCTCTTTTCCTTTCACAAATAAATACTTGACTTCAGAAGTAGAAGTGACTGATGATACGATCTTTTCTCCAAAAAACAGTTTTCAAAATTCAGGTGTCAGACAATTTGACTTCAGAATAGACATGAGTATGGTGATATTTTATTTGTATTAAAATGTTATTTGTATGTTAATAAATAAAGTTGCCCAGGGGTCAGAGCTATTAGCAAGCCATAGGAAAGTAGGGCAGTGGTGGAGTATGCTTGTAATCCCAGCACTTGGTAGGCAGAGCTAGATAAGTCTTTGTGTGTTCAGGGATACAGCCAGTATTGGATACACATGTCTTTAATCTCAATACCAATCATAGAAAACTTGGAGGTCTATACAGATAGGCCATGATGAGGCGGTCATGTGGATGGGTTTACGACCAATGAGAAGGCAGAACAGAAATTCTATATAAGGACGTTAACACAGGAAGTAGCTCTGGTTTGGAGAGGTAGGACCACTGCAGGAGGAAGGGTAAGGATTTAGCTCTTAGCTCTGACCTCTTGGCTTTCTTCTTTGCATTGGTTCTATGTTTCTTATTTAATAAGACGGTTGGTTACATCTACACATGAGCACCTCTTCCACACCATATTTCTGTAGGTTTGAGGTTGACAAGATGTGAGGAGCTGAGCAGCTGCCCTTGGAATTCTTAGTGCGGTGCTCTCCCACATAATTTTAGGACCTGAACAATTTGTAAACCTAGTCACTGTGAATTACAGTAACACCACTGAAAGAAGACAACCTTTTCAACTTCCTACACACTGAAAAGAAATATTTTTTCTCATGTATTTCTACTGAGAATGCCTTTTTTATTTAAAAGTTTTTCTGTTTTACATACCAACCACAGTTCCCCCTCCCTCCCCTCCTCCTGCTCATTCCCCACCTTCCCCCCCACCACACCCCCTCATCCATGCCTCAGACAGGCTAAGAACTCCCATGTGGAGTCAACAAAGTCTTGCATATCAAGTTGAGGCAGGACCAAAACCCTCCTCCTTGCCCTCCTCCCCTGTATCAAGTTTGAGTAAGGTATTCCTCCATTGGCAATGGGCTCCAAAAAGCCAGCTCATGCACTAGGGATAAGTCATGGTCCCACTGCCAGTGGCTCCACACACTGCCCAAGCCATACAACTGTCACCCACATTCAGAGGGCCTAGGTCTGTCCCATGCAGGTTCCCCAGCTGTCAGTCCAGAGTCAGTGAGCTCCAACCAGCTTGGCTCAGCTGTCCCTGTGAGTTTCCCCATCATGATCTTGACCCCTTTGCTCATAGAATCCCTCTTCCCTCTCTTCAACTGGACTCTGGGAACTCCACCAGTGCTTAGCTATGGATCTCTGCATCTGGTTCCATCAGTTCCTGGATGAGGGTTCTATGATTACAATTAGGGTAGCCATCAATCTGATTACAGGGGAAGGCCTGTTCAGGCACCCTCTCCACTATTGTTAGGAGTCTCAACTGGGCTCATCTTTATAGATTCCTGGGAATTTCCCTAGCACAAGGTTTCTCCCTCATACCACAATGACTCCTTCTCCATCAAGATGTCTCTTTCTTGCTCTCCCTTTCTATCCCTCCCCCAACTCCACCATCCTGTTCCCTCAAGTTTTCTTGCCATCCCCCCTTACCTCCTCCACCTCCCATACTCCCAATGTACTCAGGAGATTTTATATATTTCCCCTTCCTAAGGGATCTATGTATGTCTCCCTTAGGGTCCTCCTTGTTACCTAACTTCTCTGGGGTTGTGGATTGTAGCCTGGTTATCCTTTGCTTTATGTCTAGTATCCACTTATGGGTGAGTACATACCATGTTTGTCTTTTTGGGTCTGGGTTACCTCACTCAGGATGTTTTTTTCTAGTTCCATCCATTTGCCTTCAAATTTCATGATGTCATTGTTTTTTACAGCTGAGTAATACTCCATGTGTAAATTTACCACATTTTCTTTATCCAGAGAATGCCTTTAATTAGCACTTAACCTCTTAAAATTTAACCAAAAACTATAAAGAGTTCCTCACTTTAGTTTCTTGATACATATTCAATATTTTTCTTTTTCTTTTTTATTAATTCTCTCTTTTTTTTTGGTTTGCCTTTTTCCCACCTTCATTAACAACCACCAGCTTCTAAGACAGAAAATGACACCTATCTCCCCTGCTCCTCACCTGAACTTTTTATGTACTAGTATGAAAGATTCCTTGCTTAAAAAGTCACCAGCAATAAAATTTTTAGTCTCCAGCATGATTTTCTTTCTTGTTGACTTGGCAGTGTTAGCCACACTACAGAAACAAATGCACATATGTAGAAACTGGACTTGTGAATGCAAGCTCATGCTTGAATTGGTCCTTAGTTTCCTTACAGACAATTGCTTTCCTGTCTCTTGTGGAGTAGCACCTACTACCACAGCAACCTGGAGCTTCAGTGTGTTTATCATCCACAGAACAAGGGAAGGGGTTAGTGAAAAGGGTTGGCTAGTCTCAGTAGGCAGCAGTCTCAGACTATAAGCATCCCAGAATAGGAAGCTGCAGTTGCTAATTTTTGTACACACTGATCAATAGTTGTAAACTTTCATACTTGGACCAGTGAAAGAAGGCTTTGCCAACTTCAAGCCTGGCCCATATGGAGAAAGGCTTTGCCAGTTTCCTATGGTTATGAGGCCCTGATCCCATTTAGGACTTCACTCAGGCAGAGCTTCCTTTACTCCCTTTACTCTATATCATGAGGGCCTTAGTGATTCTACATGTGTTTTCTGGAGTACAGAAACCATGAAAGAGCTCAGTATCACAATATCACTGAATCCAGATCTTGACAGACTGGCCCTATAGAATTTGCTATATTCCTATCAGCTGAAAAACAGAAACTCCAACTGTCGTAGGAAATCTGTATCTGTTCTTTCTTGTTTCAACCATAAACATGTTAGAGGCATTTATTTTTTCTTTATCATTACTGGGCTTTTTTGTATGCGTAGAGAGAAGCTGGCAAATGCCACAGCACACATGTGGAGGCCAGAGCCAGGGGACAACTTAGAGGGATGGTTTCTCTCCTTTCATTGTGAGGGTCTCAGGGATTGAATTCAAATTCTCAGGATTGGCTGCAAGTGCTCTTATTTGCTGAACATTTCACCAGCACGACAATTCTCAGCATCTAACTGTTCTCATTCTTCTTCAATGCTGTACTCTGAAGACCCTAAAGACAACAATGCAAACAAAAGGTTCTTCCCCCTTGCCATCACTCTTACATCAACTGTAGCATTTGAACAAAGCTAAAACTCTACCCACATCCCTGATTTGTCTGCTGAAGTAAATTAGGCATTATGCTTTTCCTAACTTCATTCTCTCACATACAAATACTTGCAAAAAATAAGTACAAGAATGGGCAGAAAAACTTGAAACTACTCATTGAGATAATAAAAAGATATTGGTTTTGACTCTACACACTCAAAATACCTATATTGTAAAATAAGTTGACAGATAAATTATTGAGAAAGATAGATAGATAGATATTTAGATGATGGATGGATGATAGATAGATATATATATATCCATTTATATTTTCTATCATAACCCTAAAGTAATCTCTTACTCTTTAACTTGAAATTGTTTTTAATCTACTCTCCCCTTCAGCTCTATTCTTTAATTCCCATCACCTAAAGTTAAGGATCATCATAAATATTCTTTGGTTATACAGGTTCATGGAAATTGCCTATTTTTAATACAAAGAAACATTACTTTATAGGAAGGTACTCTGCATGCTATCAAAAGAGAAATTTAAACAACACTAAGCCAACCACAAACCTTTTATCTATAATGGTGTACTAACGGCAACACATGCTAGGGCAATGGTGGCACAAAGCTTGTGGGAGTGACCAACCCATAACTAGTTTGACTTAAGCCCCACTCCATGAAAGGGAACCCATATCTGATACTGCTTGGATGACCAAGAACCTGAGACTAGATATCCCAAGGTTATAGGGTAAAACCAAAAAATACTAGTCTAAAAAAAGAACAGAAAATATTGGGATGAAATGACTCCTAATGATATTCTGCTACACTCATAGATCAGTGATTTGTTCAGCTATCAACAGAGAAGCTTCCTCCTGCAGCAAATGGGAACAAATACAGAGACCCAAGCAAAACATTACTCAGAGACTAAGAGACCTTGGACCACTCAGCCCTAAATTTGGTGTCCCCATCATATCCTTACCCTCAGAGTTGGGGGAAACCTACAGAAGAGGAGGCATAAAGAGTATAACAACCAGAGAGGATAGAGTACACCAGAGAACAAGGCCCTTTATTTTATTTTATTTTATTTTAAAAATCCAAGGTGTTAATATGTGAACACTGGGTCCACTTTTGACTTTTTTTTTTTTTTAATTTTATTTTGCAATACAATTCAGTTCTACATATCAGCCACGGATTCCCTTGTTCTCCCCCCTCCCGCCCCCCTCACCTTCCCCCCAGGCCGCCCCCCATTCCCATCTCCTCCAGGGCAAAGCCTTCCCTGCAGACTGAGATCAACCTGGTGAACTCAGTCCAGGTAGGTCCAGTCCCCTCCTCCCAGGCCGAGCCAAGCGACCCTGCATAGGCCCCAGATTTCAAACAGCCAACTCATGCAATGAGCACAGGACCTGGTCCCACTGCCTGGATGCCTCCCAAACAGATCAGGCCAATCAACTGTCTCACCCACTCAGAGGGCCTGATTCAGTTGGTGACCCCTCAGCCATTGGTTCATATTTATGTGTTTCCGTTCGTTTGGCTATTTGTCCCTGTGCTTTATCCAACCTTGGTCTCAACAATTCTCGCTCATATAAACCTTCCTCATTCTCGCTAATTGGACTCCCAGAGATCCACCCGGGGCCTAGTCATGGATCTCTGCATCCAGATCCCTCAGTAGTTGGATGAGGTTTCTAGCACGACAATTAGGGTGTTTGGCCATCCCATCACCAGAGTAGGTCAGTTCGGGCTGTCTCTCAACCATTGCCAGCAGTCTGTTGTGGGAGTATCTTTGTGGATTTCTGTGGGCCTCTCTAGCACTTTGCTTCTTCCTCTTCTCATGTGGTCTTCATTTACCATGGTCTCCTATTCCTGAACAAGGCCCTTTAAATCAACATGCACAAAGCTCATATGAACTTCGTGGAAACAGCATGCTCAGAGCCTGCACAGGTCTGCACCAGGTCCTCTGGGCTTATCTTATGGCTTCCAGTTTAGTGCTTCCTGAGTGTGTGAACAGGGGGGTTTCTGACTCTTGTGCCTTCTCTTAGGCTCTTCTCCTTCTGTTGCTTTGCCTTGTCCAGTTTCACTGGGATAGTTTTTGTTTTGTCTCCTTTTATTTTATTTTGTTATTTTTTTAAAAATGAATGAACGAGTGAATGAAAACCTAGCCACTAGGGTAAATGTTAACAACGGAACTGTCATTTATAACTGCTGAGAGAAAAAAAAATTCAGTTTTAACCGATGGAGTGATATTGGATATATCAACCACTTCAGGGCAGGCTTCCTATTAAGGAGTAACTGACCAATAAATAATAGACTCCACAGTAGTGTGTGTGTGTGTGTGTGTGTGTGTGTGTGTGTGTGTGTGTATGTACTTTTATTTGGTTATAGTTTGGTGGACTTTGTTTTGTTTCTGTTTTGAGTGGTGGTAGTGTTTTATTTTATTTTCCTGGCTTTGGGGGCTTTCGCTGTTGCATTGGATTGTTTTTATTTTTTTAGAAGGAACTTAAAGTTGTATGGGTAGGGAGCATGAAAGGTCTGAAAAGACTTTGAGGAGGGGAGAAATTTCATCAAAATATATGTAAATTTAAAAAGCATGTTTTATAATTTTTTTAAAAAAGAAGAAAAAGAACTACATGGTTAAAGACTGATGGGAATCTTTATCTGGATAGTCTGTGTTGCACATGTAGTCATGTCTAAGATATCATGAGGCCAAAAGTATGTAAAATTAGGTAAATCTATAACAGAACACCACATTCTCTTCAATGACATGGGCCAGAGTGTGATTAACTGAAAACATGTATTAAACTAAGGCAGGACCATGTTACTGATACTCTGGATTCACAGATAACTTAAAAAGACATTAGAACTCCCAAGGCAAGGCAATGCTGGCATGTCTCTCTATCATCCTGCCCCATCCACGATATCGAATGTAGCCAGAAGTTTTCCTGTGTCCTGCAGTTGCTCAGTCCCAAATAAATACACAGAGGCTTATTATTAATTGCAAACTATTTCATCCATGGCTCAGGCTTATTGCTAGCTAGCTCTAACATCTTAATTTAACCCATTTCTATTCATCTATATTTTG
The DNA here is from genome assembly GCF_949786415.1 of Peromyscus eremicus. Classification (NCBI taxonomy): domain Eukaryota; kingdom Metazoa; phylum Chordata; class Mammalia; order Rodentia; family Cricetidae; genus Peromyscus; species Peromyscus eremicus. The sequence goes on from NC_081416.1 coordinate 42,648,384, forward strand.
CCACGTGGCCCGTGGAATTACCCGTCTGCTGGCTTCTTGCTCCTTGGGTGGCTAGATGCCGTCTCCTCCAACTCTGCCTTTCTTCTCCCTGTATTTCTCTTGGATTTCCAACCTGCCTTTATCCTGTCTTGTCATAGGCCAAAACAGCTTCTTTATTAACCAGTGGTAGCAACACATATTCACAACGTACAGAAAGACCAACCCACAGCAATTGAACTTGAAGGAATGCCTCCTGGAGTAAAGCTTTTCATTTTCTTATGCCCTTCAGATCTGCTCATTTATGTATTACTGTTGCCAGAAATGAAAAGGAATGTTAAGTGCACGTGAAGGCAAGTGGCAGTGTCCTGTGTAAAATGTCCAAGTACATGTGCACATATATGTCTCTGTTAGTGCCATAAGTGAAGTGCGCACATGGGTGAGGGAAAAGAGATCTGAAGTTACAATAAGGATAAAACTAGAGTTTTAACTTCAGTAGACAAATTTAACAATTTGAAAACATAGGAGAATGTAAATAAGTAAAAATAGTACACTTTAAAAATCCCAAGAACCAGACTTTCAATTTACACTTATACCTAATTAGCAGAGTCTAACGGCTGATCTAAGTTTTACCCCATAGCCCACAAGCAAACAAAGGAAAGAGTACAAATGACCACCACATGCTGATAGAATGTAAGTGGGAGTTTTTGAAGGAGCTAGACTGTGGAGAAGCTTTGGCTGTTGACCTTGCTTTGTCTTCTGCAATCAACTCCACAGTAGTAAAAATGAAACTGGTCTTCATACATCCATTACTATGACCTTGATCTCAGAAGTGGGTCTGTGTTAAACAAAAAGTTGGGTCATTTTTTTTTTGCTTATTTCCTCATGCTCTGAGTCTGCTTTTAGATTGTTTAGGCTCCCTATTCTCCCAAACCTACCACTTACACCCCTAACTCTTCTATGTCACTGAACATTTCAAAAACACCATGTGAGTCATTGGTGTTGATAGAGTTGAATACCTCAACAATGGGGAGTAAGCTGTCTTCCATTTTAAGGGGAAAATGGAAAATATTCTGTTGTTTAAAGATGGTATAATTTTATTATTCCATGCTAGTAGTGGCCTAGATCACCAATCTAACTTGCTGATTATTGCCAATGCCAGTACAGGGAAATTATTATAAAACTAAAGGTGGTATTTTTGGAAGCCATTATATTGCTTTTAATTGGTATATAAATAACAACCCCACATAATGAATTACCACACTTAGTTATTTCGGTGCCCATTAGCTAATAGTTAATCTTAGAGGGTTACACTGGGAAATAGCGGTACTGAAAGCCAGCCACTTTGTACATACTTTATGGATAGTTTTGCCCTTGCCCAGGCAAGCATATGATTTCACCTGACCTAAAATTCTTCATGTACAATTATTTCCACAATAAAATATGGCATACATGTGGGAGACCTTTATTATCCATTTGTGAGGGCCCTGAAACCAATTTGAGCGGTTTTCTGAGTAGAATCTTGGTTCCCTGGCAAGATCATATGCAAGCAGAGATAGCAGGTACATACACATCTGTGTTTGATTTCTTAGTTTCGTTTGGAGTCAGGCAACTTCCCCATAACTTTATTATCTTTTAGACATTTATATACAAGCAGGTAAAATCAAAGAGTTAACATGCAGGCATTCCTGTGGAGAATAATCTGGAACGCAGTGCTGTGTATAAAAGCCTTGAATATCTAAGGAAGGCTTATGGACACATTGGCAGAACACTTGGATCAAACTCTGTGTCCTCTGTACTAGAAGAGGACAGATGAGACTCCCACATATGTAATCGGGCCCCATCAGAAGGAATCGCTTCTGTGCAAGCCTAGACGTCTTCACCTCGGGAGAGGTTTAGGACAGAGCTAAAAGAATATGGCATGCAACTGACTAACTACATTATCTTATATATTATTCATCATATCACTATTAATTCTTTCTCATTTTAAGAACTGATGAAACCCTGCTATTACTTCTCCATCAGACTTTCTCAACCTCTTTCTTCCCCTTGTCTAACCCCCAACCCCAAAGGACAGATGTTTCCATTCTTCGAATGGAATCTTTTGTTTTAGTGGCTGTCAGGTTCTAGTCCATGCCATGTGACAATACCATATGCAAGGTATAATATGTTCCAGGAGATGTCTTCAGCCGTGATATTGGTGAAAGTGAAAATCCTCCTCTCTGCTACATTGCCCGTTTCTTGTTTCTTGTATTGTTCATGTGGAGGGATTGCATGGTGTATGTGAGTCCACACACACGTGTGGGAACATGCACAAATGCCATGGCAGGCATAATCACTTTGTGAAGTATATCTTCTCACCTCTACATGAATTCTTTGGATCAAACTCTGCCATGTTTGCATGGCAAATGCCTTTAACACTGAAACATCTCACAGATACTCAAGCCCCACCACAAAAATCTAAAGCATCAAATATTATGTTCCATTACATAACTTAGCTGATGTTCATAACTGTGATGGAATTCTGGCTGAAAATCCTGCTTATCTTCGTGGTGAGAACTGGGAATTGTAAAGAATCAAATTATTTTTGTTTCCTCCATTAGGTATTAAGAACACAGAATCCTCTTTTAGGTATTAAAAACACAGAAGTGTACAATGTTTGCTTTATCATGCTAGAGTCTAAAATCATAACTCAATTTTTATTCAACTTTGTGTAGGGATCTATGCTATACATATAATTTTGTTTCAAATCATTTCTTATTCTTCTTATTCCTGACATTATTCTACAAACTCTTACCCACTTTTTCAAACATCCAGTCATTTCTTTTTGTTTTTGTTTGTTTTTGTTTTTGTTTTTTCATTTGCCCTATTCAGAGAAAATGCTTTCTATAGCTCAATGATGAGACAGGACTGACCAGCACTAGATATAGATAGATGCATCCTATCTGCATGCTCTTGGAGCACAAAGACTAGTTAAAGACACAGCTTTTCAGAGGTGTAAATTTACTTGACCACAAATGAGGATAAAGGAAAGTAAAACAGGCAAGATATAAAATGATCTTCAACAGCATGCAAATTGCATCTGTTTATTGCACAGACCTCCAGGCAGAGTACAAAGACACCCCATGGAGCTTGGGTCACCACACAGAAAAGGGGAAGAAAGGATTTTAGGAGCCAGAGGGGTCAAGGACACCACTAGAACAGGGCCCACAGAATCAGCTAAGCTGGGCTCATGGGAGACACAGAGACTTAAGCGACAACCACACCGCCTATATGGGCCTGAGCTAGATCCTCTGCATATAGGCTATGGTTGTGTAGCTGGTGTTCTTGTGGGACTCCTAACATGGGAACTGTGGCTGTCTGTGACTATTCTGCCTGCTTTGGGACCCTTTTCCTCCTACTGGGTTATCTTGCCCAGACTTGATATGAGGGTTTGTGCCTAGTCTTAACGTAACTTATACTTTGTTCAGTTGATATCACTGGGAGGCCTGGTCTTTTCTGAGGGAAATGGAAGAGTGGGTCTGTGGTGGGAGTGAGGGCTGGGAGGGGTTGAGGGAGGGAAAACTGCAATTGGGATGTAATGTATGAGAGAAAACTGTATCCCATTACTTATGGTCGGACACCTTGCTCACTCCTGGTAAAACAAGGAGAGGCTTAGTCCTGCCTCAACTGAATGTACCAGGCCTAGCTGTCCCCCTATTGGAGAACTTACCCTGTTGGAGAAGGAGATGAGGGGTGAGGGGGAGGCTGGGGGAAGCAGGATGATGGATGAGAGGGGAATCTGTGGTTCATATGTAAAATGAATAAAAAAATTAAAACATAATTCCACAAGGAATGAAAGATAAAAGAACCTAGGCTTCCTCCATTCTTCTATTGTTCTAGGTTCAGGTTACTCTTGGAAGAATTAACTGTAAGGACTGCATTTGGCTCCATTAAGAACCACTCAGAGTTTGAGAGACTGTATCTTCTGGTGTTACCTTCCATCTCAGTTCAGATATAATGAGAGAACCTGAAACTTTAGATCCATGATTTAAGTGATTAATGGAGGAGCAAATAAGAGAGACCAGCTTTTGAGGGGAAAAAAAAACAAACGAACATCCTGACACACTAGATAGACAAGGGAAAGGTAAATACCCATGGTTACAGGGACAAGACACAAGTAACTAGACGAGGTAGATGTTAATGCAGAAGTAGCATGTGCAACATCTCAATGTCTTTAAAAGAAGCTGCTTTCCCTACACATTCTAGTTTGACCTCCTCACAGATTAAAAATTAGATATTGTGGTGCTGAATAAGTAAAAATAAAACACAACTCTCAGTGGGTGTGCTCACAGATAAAAGCTGTCAGTTGCCTTAGACTACCCAACTATGTATGGACTATTAGAGATAAACAATCATTGCATTACATTAAAGAAAAACAAATGCTCATGTCTTCTGAGTGATTGTATCAATAGATCATTTGGATTCAGTGGCACCACTGATTTTTATTTTTCTCTTATTGTAGTTTAACTTAACCATTTTATAACACTAGACATATTCTAATAGAGTTTTTGATATTTTTAACTATGCATAGGTGTATGACTGCATGTGATTATGTGTAGCTGGAGAGTTTTCTCTCCAGGTCCTGCCAAGCCCTGGCAGTCCAACAACCCACTTATAAAATAAACACACAGACGCTTATATTGTTTACAAACTGTATGGCCATGGCAGGCTTCTTGCTAACTGTTCTTATATCTTAAATTAACCCTTTTCTATAAATCTATACCTTGCCATGTGGCTCATGGCTTATTGGCATCTTCACATGCTGCTTGTCATGGTGGCAGCTGGCAGTGTCTCCCTGCCTCAGCCCTCCACTTCCTGGCTAGCTCAGTTGGTAGAGTATGAGACTCTTAATCTCAAAGTTATGGGTTCAGGCCCCATGATGGGCACTATATGTAGTCGTTGAGTTTTCTCTTCAGGTCCCGCCAAATCCCGGCAGTTCCTTAGCCCACTTATAAAATAAACATACAGACACTTATATTGGTGAAATTATTAAGGCCACTCCACATAGTTAAAAGGAAATTTATTTAATGGCGTAACTTACAAATTAAGGGATAGGTAGGTCGCGGGGTCTGGGGAAGGTGTATCGTAGTCCAGCGGTGTTCTCTGGAGCTCTGCTTGGTCCACCTACACCGTTCAGGGTCCCGGAACAGAGAGAGCGCTGGCCCATCCAGATCTCGGGTTTCCAGGCGCCTCCCTTCACCCCGCCTTGTAGGCGTGACAGTTGCCAAAGTCTCAATGGGGGTTGGAACTTCCAGATCAAAGCTGGAATGGCTACCCATTACATACTTATATTATTTAAAGTGCTTGGCCATTAGCTCAGGCCTATCATTGTCTAGCTCTTACTTTTATATTTAGCCCATTTCTATTAATCTACACTTTGCCACGTGGCTTGCGGCTTATTGGTACCTTACATCTTCCTTGTCCTGGTGGCGGCTCCAGCAGTCTCTCCCTTTCCTTCCTGTTTCCTCAATTCTCTGCTCTGTTAGTCGTGCCTATACTTCCTGTCTGGCTATTGGCCAATCAGTGTTTTATTTATATAGAGCAATATCCACAGCAATTATGTGCACATGAGTGTAGGTGCCTGTGAAGAACAGAGGTGCTGGATCCCCCAGAGCTAGAGTTACAAACATCTGTGAACCACCCGACTTCATTTATGGGTGCCAAACTCTAGTCCTCTGAAAGATTAGCAAGTGCTCTTAACTACTGAGCCATCTCTCCAGCTCAGACATGCTCTTTCTTTTTGGATGTGAATCTCACATCATCCAATTACAACTTGCATCTTGCCCACATATTACCTGCCTTGGTCTGTAACATGAATCTTAAAAGGTCTTATTAATAAAAAACCCAGAGCCAGATATTGGGGTGAATTATGAAAGATCAGAGAAGCAGAACAAGCCACAGCCAATCTTACCTTGACAACTCTTCATCCAATCCTGTTTCCATGAATCCTCAGACTGAAAGCTTCTGAGTCCCCACCCAAATGGATCTCAGCTGAACTGCTGCTAAAAGCCTAAAAGTTTAAAAGCCTCTAGTTCTTGGTCCTCATTCCTTATATACCTTTCTGCTTCCTGCCATCACTTCCTGGGATTAAAGACATATATATTTCCCAAGAAAAGACATGAGATCTCAAATGCTGGGATTAAAGGTGTGTGCCACCATGCCTGGCTCTGTTTCCAATGTGGCCTTGAACTCACAGATATCCAGACTGATCTCTGCCTCCCGAGTGATAGGACTAAAGGTGTGTGTGTGCCACCACTGTCTGGCCTCTATGTCTAATCTAGTGGCTGTTCTGTTCTCTGACCCCAGATAAGTTTTATTAGGGTACACAATATATAGGTGGACACAGTATATCACCACATTGGTCTTCTTTGAGGGAGGACATCAGTAGACTTCCCAGCTTCTAGTTAAAAATTGGCAAAAAGGATCCAAATAAAAAAATGAGAGGTAGAAAAAGAGTGACATTAGGGTGAGTGTTCCTCTTGGGTCTCCTACCTCAGTTTGAAGGTATCTCTCCCAAGGTCACAGTCTTCCTGAGGCAGCTCTGCAGAGAAAGCTCTTTCTTTCTGGGTTCTAACACCCATTCTACTCTCATTCCTCGTGATGGCAGTAGCTCCTTGTGTACACAGTCTTAGTGTACTATTTCTTGAAGTTCTTTATCAAGCCTACTCTTCTGTAATTGGTTCCAATGTAAATAAGATTTCTTGGAATATTCCTAATTTAAGCTTGACATCTGTTTCCTGTTCAAACTCTGATTGAAAAAAACAAAACAGGACATAAACAACATGAAATTCCTAGAGATCTCTCTCACTATTCTCTCCCATTACTGTAACAGTCTTATTTGTCTTTATTGGTCTTGGATGAATGTTGAGCTTTTTTGTTTCTCAAAGGAATAGTATTGTGCAGAGAAGAAGTACATCTGCCTCTTTTTATCATTTATCCAACATTATATAACTTTTGTCTTTTTCTCAGATTTATCTAAATAAGTTCCATATCCAATGAATCACCATAGAATCTGCAAAGATGATCCTCAATGCTTCCTTTATATGTCTTCATTGCAGAGTAATAAAACAGCACCTGTATAACAAATGTAATTCTTTCCATTCTCTTAGCCTATATATCAGTGGTTCTCAACCTATGGGTCACAACCCCTTTGGGGTCACATATCAGATCATCTTGCATATCAGATGTTTACACTATGATTCATAGCAGTAGCAAAATTACAATTATGAAGTAGCAACAAAATAATTTTATGGTTTTGGGGGTCATCACAGCATGAGGAGGGAACTGTACCAAAGGGTCACCACAGGATTAGGAAGGTTGAGAACCACTGCCCTGTGTGGTCTTTAACATCCAATTTATCCATTTGTAAAGTAAGGTAATGGAGCCAACAATATCTTCCAAGCTCTTTCAAAACAGAATGTCTGGGGTTTTTTTTCTTATATTATGTCTGAAAGAGAAATTGAACACATTTATTTTATAGTGTTTTATACAGACTTTATGGAATACTATACAGATGAATGCATGTGTATAGTATTGATGAATCAATGTATAGGTACACAAAATTTTTCTTTATATTTGAAGTTGGTATCATAACAGTCTTGTGAAACATAGTTTGAGAACCAGATAAAAGTGTGAACACTCACAAGCACTGGATCATGCTATAGGAAGGACATTCATCACAGGTCATCTTTAGCCTTTCATTTCCAGTAACTCATTCTTCCACTAATCACCTACCATCTGACTGGTGAAGTTAGGCAATCCCACCAAAAACACACCATCACCTACACTGATTTTGTGAACCAGAAGAAATGAAAACCAAACGTACACAAACTTAAGTGGTGTGTGTGTGTGTGTGTATGTGTGTGTGTGTGTGTGTGTGTGTGTGCAACAGTATGCAGCTGCACATGTATGCGAGTACACAAGTGCATGTGTACATGTGGAGGTCAGAAAATACCTTCAGGTGTCATGTCTAAGATGTGGTCCTTTTTTTTTTTTCCAGACAGGATTTCTTGTAGGATTGGAGCTTGCCATGAAGTCTAGGCTGGCTGACTCACAAGGCCCAGGGATCAGCCTATCTCTCTCCCTAGCACAGTGGCAGGTTGACAAGGGCTCACCACTGCACCTGCCTGTTTGTTTGTTTGTATTTTAAAGATAAGTGAGCTTTCATTTATTAATTTTATTTATTCAAAATTTTCATACATGTACACAATTTATCTTGATCACATCAAGCCTTCACTCCTTTCCTCCAATCCCCATGGAATCTTCCAAAGATATCTCCCTACCAAATTCATGTCCTGTTTTGTGTGTTACCCTCTGACTTCAATTATCACTGCTCATAAATGGATGGGCTTTTTTGTGACATGAGTTTTGGAATTGAGCCTAGGTCCTCATGTTTGCAAGACAAATACTTGAAAGACTGAGACATCTCATCAGCCCCAGTTTCCCATTTTATCATCCACTCCATCCACTGAGAGGATGGGTAAATGACAACTGTCAATCGCCAACTTGAGATAACACATAGTGGGAGAGAACTCAATGGATATTATAAAAAATAATGAAAATGGTTTAATTTGCCATTGTCAAGCAAGACACAAATCACTACCCTCCCTAAACCCAACTGGACACGATATCAGTATCCATGCCTGAATGACTGAACCTTTGGCTTACCATTATGACTCTAGCATGCAACACCTCATGTGACCCACAGAAAATACCCAAATATACCTGACAAAATAACACATGGCTGGATAAAAGATTGTGCCTCTCTGCTATCACTTAGAACAGATGCAGTATATATTGATCTTTCTTCCTAAAAAAAAAAAAAAAAAAAAAAAAAAAAAGTTCTGGAAGTTCAAATCCTTAGTCTTATATAAATGAACATAAAATTAGTGATCTAATTTTCTAAAGTAAACACTTAATTGTCCTCCAAAATGTATATCCAGATGCAACTAAGTAATTACATATGCAAAACAAAAATTTGCAAGTAAATTACTTGTGTGCATGTGTGAGGACATATTTTACAGGTGCAATTTAGGTGCAAATTTCTGAAATTTTGAACCCAGGCATTCAACCCATCTAACACATTTTTACTATGATGTGAGGAATAAAATAGAAAAGCTGTCTTGGTTCTGAAAGTGTACTTGTATCTAGACTTCTATATCAAGCAGCTTAATGCCTTAGAGTATTTGGGCAAGGGGAATTAAAAATAATAACAGAGTTATTTCATTTGGGAGTATGGTTCTTAACTTAGAAGTTACTTGAGGTTTAAATCCCATACTTTCTTCACCAGCTCTACAGTCTCCCAGGGATTATCAGCAGGCAAAATAAAGAAGGGAAGAAATTTATCTCAGGACCCCATATTTTGTCTGTTTTTGTCTCCTTTCTCCTAATATCAAGGTTATGCCTCATTCTGGGAAGTTTTCAATAACTATCTGGCTTGATTAAAACAGTTCACCACCATTGAACCTTATATTTTAGGTATTTTGGTCCTCAGAGGCAAAATCAGACTTGATCTGTATACAGATAAAAATAATGTTTTGTCAATTTGGTGAGGATAATAATTGGTGCATTGTTAGTAACACAGATTCCGCAGGCCAGCTACTAGAGATGCAGATCCTGATCCTGGGAGGCTGTGACACAAGAGGTGTTGTTTGCAATAATCAGTCCAAGAAACCCTAAACCAGATTTGGGGAAATATCACCTTAAATCTCTCGGTCTTATATCCCAAGTTGACATTTAACCAAAAATTGTGAGGTAATTTTAATAGCGGATATCAGGTGACAAGTTTCAGCCTAACATTTACAAAGTACACTATTTTTTGTTTGAACTATTTCTTTTAATTTTTTATTTATTTTATAATTTAATTTAATTTTACATATCAGCCACAGATTCCCCTGTCCTCCCTCCTCTAGCCCCCCCCCCCCCGTCCTCCCCCAGCCCACCCCCCATTCCCATCTCCTCCAGGGCAAGGATTCCCCTGGGGATTCAGCTCAGCCTGGTAGATTCAATCGAGGCAGGTCCAGTCCCCTCCTCCCTTCGTCCAGGGTGAGCAAAGTGTCCCTGCAAAGACCCCAGGTTCGAAACAGCCAGCTCACACACTAAGGACAGGTCCCAGTCCCACTGCCTGGGGGCCTCCCAAACAGTTCAAGCTAATCAACTGTCTCACTTATCCAGAGGGCCTGATCCAGTTGGGGGCTCCTTAGCTATGGGTTCATAGTTCGCGTGTTTCCACTAGTTTGGCTATTTGTCCCTGTGCTTTTTCCAATCGTGGTCTCAACAATTCTCGCTCATAGAATCCCTCCTCTTTCTCGCTGATTGAACTCCTGGAGCTCCACCTGGGGCGTGGCCATAGATCTCTGCATCAGCTTCCATCAGTCATTGGATAAGAGTTCTAGCATGACAGTTAGAGTGTTTGGCCATCTGATCATCAGAGTAGATCAGTTTGGGCTTTCTCTCGACCATTGCCAGTAGTCTATTGTGGAGGTATCTTTGTGGATTTCTGGGGACCTCTCTAGCACTTTGCTTCTTCCTATTCCCATGGGGTCTTCATTTATCATGGTCTCTTTTTCCTTGTTCTCCCTCATGTAGATCTTCAAAGAAGAGTTAATACCAATACTCTTTAAATTGTTCCTCACAATAGAAACAGAAGGAACATTACCAAACTCCTTCTATGAGGCTACAATTACCCTGATTCCCAAGCCAAACAAAGATGCAACAAAGAAAGAGAACTACAGACCGATCTCCCTCATGAACATTGATGCAAAAATACTCAATAAAATACTGGCAAACAGACTCCAAGAACACATCAAAATCATTATCCACCATGATCAAGTAGGCTTCATCCCAGGGATGCAAGGGTGGTTCAACATACAAAAGTCCATCAATGTAATACACCATATAAACAAACTGAAAGAAAAAAAACACATGATCATCTCACTAGATGCTGAAAAAAAAAAAAACAAAGTACACTATTTTAAGCCACATCATTGTGGTAATCCAGTGTAATAGAAGGAACTCAAATATGAAGCAGGGGATTTTGCTTTGAAAATGCGTTCCTTCATTTGGGAAACATACAGAGATGAGCAAGCTCCTGTGCTCCTCAGAGCAGCAGTTGCCTTATAAATCGTCTTAACTTTCTCTCCAGGTTAGTAAGGGTGGGAAGTAAGCAAAGAAAAGAGCATCCAAGCCCTGCGTGGGAGGCAGGGCTCTCCTCCCTCTGAAGTGGGAAGTGGCTATACATGAGTGCCCAGAGCCAGGAAGTGACCAGGTATCAGGCTCAGGTTTTGTAGGATGAATGAAGGAAGTAAGAGTGATGAGCTGTGCATATCAAACCCTCGGGGCCAGATCAGCATGAAGATATTCTAATCACTCACAGATGAAAACACTGGGGATAAAGTCAATGCCTGGCAAATTCCTAAGGCACACAATACCAAAGTGAAAATGGTATTGAGCCCCATTTGGTTGATATTGAGGGCATATAACCTATGAATCAGGATTCCACACACAGGTTAAATTCATGTCTAAAAGACATGAGAAAGTTTTGCTGATTATACAGCTGAAATTGGAAATGAGTTTCAAACCTTGAAGTGTAACATGGTGGCAGGATATGTAACATGGAGTAGGTCAAGTGCTGGCTTGCTTCAGTAGCCACCCAAAGCAAGAAACTCTAGAAAAAAAATAAAAACAGAGTGCAGGGCATCTGTCCAGGCTTTTGCTGCAGACTGCTAGAAAAACTATGTCATGAAGAAAAGTAAAATGCATGGTTTTATGCTGGTCATTATAACAATTTCATCCTACATGACACCTGCCCTCTGAAATGAGGAAGATACCATGGGGAAGATGCTGATGACCAAGGTTTCAGTGGAGAAAGAGATCATAGACAGAGGAACATTTCTGACATTGAAACATAACTAGAGGAAGATAGGCCTTGCATACCAGATTAAGGAGACTGGAAATGCTTTCTGCAAAGTCATCTGACACTTCCACAGAGCTCCAAAGCTAAGCGCAGTTCTGTTCCTCTCCCAAGTGCATCACAGGAATAAAAAGATATGGTTCTGAAAGAACAGCTCCTGGTGCATCAGCTGCTCTCTATGGAACCATTCCTATGGGCCTGGCCATGAACCACAGACATAGTCTGTGCTTCTTACACCCTCAACAAGGCTGATATTACTGTGCCTATTTTAGACAAGGAAGTCACTATCTAGAAAAGTTAAGAGGCATATCCAGAATAATCTGAGAGCCTATAGTTAGCCTGACCCTAGAGCCTACTCTGCTCCATAGTCTGCCTCCTGGCTTTCCATGAAATCCCAGAGCAATCTACTTATCAACACAGCTGCTTGCCTCAGTTTCTCGTTTCTTCCTTATCTGTCCTAAGATAATCTCTCCACCATTTCCACATAGTCATGTACGCTGCCACATATGTTATATGCATCTTTATTTAAAGTTAACAAACTAAAAGTGAAATATGTGGATGATAATATCAGTGAAATTATCAAAAAAAATTCTCTTGAATTTACTTGGGAAAAAATAGCCTGTATAAATGTTCCCAATTTTATTTTTCTCAGTTTCCTTCTTTTTCAGCCTTGAACCCCACAGAGATGTATGTTTGTAATTTAAAAAAAAATTACCTTCTGATACTAAGAACACAATGCCAAATATTGTCTGGAGCTGCTCAAAATAGAAGCTTAAAATGAAAACGGCTCTTCCTACACCTGCAGCCTCAGTACTGTCACACATTACTGCAGAAACTGTGCCAAATTTCAACTGAAATACCTTTTTCTTTTCGTATGTTCTCCGCATTGATCTTTCCTTCTATTAGCTTTGCTAGGAGTGACCAAATATTATATAACAATAGTCAAAAATATCACATGCCTTTCATCCTTGTAGCCAAGCATTTGACTGTCCCAAGATAAATCTGTCTTTTACTAATGAAAAATTGATGCTTAGAGAGGTTTATCCATCGCGCCTGAGGCCATGAAGAGCCTGAAGTAGCACTACAAAGTTAATTGTGGAATCAAGTATTCTTCTGTCCCTGGAGTTTATGCTTAGGTATCTCAACTCTTACTAGTATTTTAAAAAGAGTCTTTTTTTAGGGTACATTTCTTCATAAGCCTCGTTCATTTTTTGAAACTTCTCGGGGGCAGGGAAAGTTCTCTTGGTTATTGGTAGCTAACAAACTATTCCTAATATGGATATTTGGTGATTATAGAGGTTTTCCTGTTTCTGTCCCTTCTTAGAATGTATTTAGAGGGAGTTTTAAGAGCATTTATACTTCTACAAGATACCATGAATTAAAACCATAAGTGAAAAGAAAATGCCAAAAGTACGGCTTGGTTATACTTTCTCTCCTGCAAAAAGTACACTAACTGTAGATCCCATATGGTCTTCTAAACACACTAATAGCAAACAAGTAAGGGAGATTTGAGCAGTTATCCCTTTGGGTCTCCTACAGAAATAAACAGCTGCAGAAGAGAAGGCATTTTCTTGGTGTCACAAGTTCTTTCCAAAGGACTGTAGAATACGTGTAGTGCTAGCAATTGACTTCATTTGGCTTGTTCGTTTTCTATCTGTCTTCCTTTAAGAGTTTGACATGTCAACTTGCTACCAAAATTTAAACACTCTAAATAGTTTCTCTAATTCACAAACTTGAGATTAGCAACATCAAATCACATGAGTACTATTTTCCCTAGGGTATAGTAATTAAGTGATATCATGAATTTTACACTGTCTGCCTACTCCTCCTCATAATCTGTAGAATTCCACAACTCTTGTCTAGCCCTTCTTGCAAAATTTGAATTTCTGGACAGGTATCTGTAGTCAGGAGAGAAGACAGTAGTGCCACCTGGTGCTCAAAGAGATGAGATTTCATCCCCACCTCCTGTCCCCACCTCCTGCCCCACCTGGCGCGGCACACAGAATCATTTGTAAAAAGAATCTTGTTTATCACCTCCTCATTTTCCCTCCTCCCAGGCTTCCTTGACACTTGTTTCCTCAGTTCATGTAAACAAGTCAAATGATAGTAGGAGAGTCACATGATGGGAGTAACCCTCAAGTCTGGCCGGTACCGACTCCAGTGTTAAAATAAAGATACACCAAAGTGAAACTATTTATTGCATTTTTGGGCATTGAACATTGAAAGGATTCCAAATATCGAGGACCAGGGAGGAAATAAGCACAGATGCCGCCATTTGGTGGGTTGTTGTTGTTGTACATTTTAGAGACAAAATACAGTAAATGTTTTACAGACATAGTTGCATTACTATGCATCCCCTGACATATTGTGCTTGTCACTTTATTATTTAGCATTTATGCTGTGTTTTAACCATCCTATATTATTTTCACAAGCCTACCAAATAGATTAGTTTTACTCCTGTGCAAACCTGGTCATACATGACCAGACATGTTAATATTGTTCTTTTCCACTTGGAAAGCTCTTACAAAAGGAAGTTCAATGCTTTGCCCTGTGCCTTCTATGTCATTCACACAATGTCTGATAACAACTCAGTGTGTGCAGAGAAGGGAAACTGAGGTAGAAAGCAGCTAGAAAGTAGAGGTCAGCCATGGAGATTTTTCACTCTAGGGGCAGTGACACCGGAGATAAAACAAAGATTGCCACAACGTGAGAGCTCCAATTTTGAAATAAGGATGTGCCACAGCTAATACATTTGTGTGTGTGTGTGTGCGCACGCGCGCGCAGCTGGGGGACATCAAACATTGAAAGGATTCCAAATATCAGTTATGATCACATAGGTGAATTGATATACACATCATACATTATATTCATTTAACCTACTTTTATACAAGTATGACAAAGGGAGAGGGAATGTTATGGAGGGAGAGAAAAAGAGAAAGGGGGGAACTATTTACAAAGAAGATCGCCCGCAGAAGTTCTCATGGTCCATCTCAGCTACCCATGCACATACTGCTTAGGGTAGAGCACTGAGTACCTGTCTAGTTCTGAAGACATGATCATTCCTGTGTGTGTGTGTGTGTGTGTGTGTGTGTGTCTGTGTGTGTCTGTGTCTGTGTCTGTGTGTGTGTGTGATCATAAACCATAAGTTAAGTATAAGCCAACTGCTTTACTGATGCTTAATTAATGAAAGTACAAACTGCTCCAATATCTGAGAAAAAAAGTGCTGTGTAGGACTCACTGAGCACTAGTTGTCAATGGCCACTGTGGCATCAATGTGGTCCTGCATGTTCTATTGATTGGGAGTGGTAATGATATATAACTCAAATGCTTAATTTGCTCTGGGGAAAGATTAAAGTATGACTTCTTGCTTCTTGTCTGTGTATCAGGAAGTTCCTGAGAAAGAAGATGGCCTTTCAAAGTCTGTCTTAAAAGTGACTAAAATTTGTCCAGATTTGTGAAACTTATAGCTCACTCCAAGAAAATAATTTGCAGAGCAATATACAGAGGCAGAAATGTACAGCAATGTAGAGAGGCAGAAATAATTGAAATAATAGCATTTTCTATTATCATAGTCTAGGTGCTTTGGTGTGGTCAAAGGCAAAGTTGCAGGCAGAGGAGCAGTGTTGGAGCTTTGCATTTTACACATCGAGACATCAGACATAACGTCCAAAAAGAAATATCATACTGTATCCTAGAACAATAAAAGGCTGTCTAGTGACTGTACAAAGTGACCAAGCGAAAGCTGGGATAAATTTGGAAACTATTCCCAAGGTACATTCGAGAAACAATGAAAGATTAAACTAAGGCGTTGGCAGTGGGAGGGAATAGAGTTCAGTTTTCAAGCAATGCTGAAGTCAAAAATGACAGGCTTTGGTGACAGATTGGATGCAGAAGATGGCGTGATTCCCAATTCAAAGATATCTAAAAAGTTGATTTAGTCAAGCCTCAAGAAGCGAGTATTTATAAATTTGCTCCAATTCATAAGAAGAGCTTAGGAATTAGATTCACACACAAAATCCAGTGACCACTTATTGACACAGCTGAAAATGACTGCTACTGATGTTATGGAGAGTGTTTATTAGAAGCACTTACACAAAACAGGTCCATATCTACTATAAAACAACCATTCTTAAAAATTTCACTTGTAGCACAGGTCTTGATCCTAATGAAGGGTTGTGCTTGAAAGATTGTGATGTAGTTTAGAAATTAATGTGTAGAAAAGGACAACTACTATGTTAGTTATCTTTTTAAAAGAAAAATACAGAACATAAAAATGTATTTCTATTTTTTCCTTATTTGTGGAAATTAAAATCAGCCTTACCATGTATATATATATATATATATATATATATATATATATATATATATATATATATCATACATATACTGTGGCCCCATCAAATATACAAATATATGTATATTTGATGGGGCCACAGTATTCTGATTTCTGGTCAAATTTTATTCTCAGTGTTTCTGTAAAGATCTTTTTACATATTGTTGATATTTAAATTAGCAAGCCAGGAATGAGTTAAACAGATTAACCATCTATATTTTGGGTGATTTTCAGTTGAAGGTCATAATAGAAAATGATGGTTTTCCTTATGACTTGAACTGTGAGTCTGTCTCCAGCATTTCAGGCTACCCTTTAGGTACATATGTGTGCGTGTGTACTTATGCCCGTATATTTCTCTAGAAAGCCCTGATTGATACACTTAGCTATTACAGTAGCCCTAATTGAGGAAGTTCTTTTAAAATTAGAAAATATACTTTGACATTTGAATCCATTGAAATCTGGCTGTGGTAGTTACTTTTTAAAACATGTCACCCTTTTTGACAACCCTGCATGATAAATGATGCATCCCACAATGGAGATGAAGAAACAAAGAGCACTTAAATGGCATTTGTACCTTAGAAATCCATGAGCCAGTTGACTCCAAATGACTCCCTTCCTGAGACTGCAGAAACTATGGAGAAAAGCTAGACAAGTTCAGATGAACTCCAAAGGCCTATTGTAAAAGAAACTTCTGTGATTCCATTTATCATTCTACTTGGAAGTGACAGCTTCCAAACGAAACAGAATGTCTATCAGAATTCGACATCATTGCATATATTAATAGGCCCATAACTGAGCTATAAAGTCACATAGTCAAACAAGAGGCCAGATAAACAAGGTGGAGCTAAGGGTTTAATGAAGGGTGATGAATAGCTGAGGGTCACCAAGAAGTAAGAAAAACTGAACATGAAGGTTAGGGCAGATATGATGTGGAAGAGAGGGAAAATAATGGAATGCAAGAGGCCTAGAAGTTTTCATATTGTAAACTGCCTGTGAAACACTAGGAAATGCAAAAACAGAATTGGTCTGCAATTTAGAATTAAGCTATAAGCTGTTGTAGAATACACCCACTTTCTGTTTCTTCTAAGGTTTGATGAACACATCTGGCCCTGTTTACAAAGCTTTGTCATGTGACAAAAAGCAAGCTCCATCACTGGGAGGCAAAAATTGGCTAGAAGTAGGTAATGACTCAACCTGCCCTCACCCCCTGCCCTTTCATGGCATGGAGTCTGATGGTCCCAGTTTATACTGACATAGGGCAAAGAGGAGCAACAGCCACCTGACACAAGATGTTAGTCAAAGAAAGAACATTTTTACAGAGCAAAAAGATGGAATGAGGCAAGAAGCTCTGTAGATCTCTGGAAAAAACGGATCAGATGCCAAGTGCAAATGGAGATAGCACAGTTTTATTTATATTGTAAAGAATTATAAATAGTGAAAGACCCTATAGGCATGAACAGGTTAAAAAACAGCATTGGTTGATGACTCTTGAGTCATACTAATCCTAAGTGTGGCATGTGATTCCTATCTACACTTCTTGAAGTAGTACAGACTCTACATGAAACCCCCTCCCTTCCATTTTGTCTTCATTTGGTTGACTATGAAAAATATTGTCTCTGTAAATGTTCAAGACATTGTGTCTCTTCTCATACAGATTTTTTTAGAAGTAACTCCTGATCCTATATGGTTATGCACACTTAAAATTCAATGATGCTTTATATCACAAATTAATCATAAATATCACTCATTTCTGAAGTTCAGTGCCCTGACATTATAGGATATCCCACCATACCACCCAGTTCTGTGAGGTCTATAGATGAGAATACTGCTGATTTTTGTAAATAGAGTTCAGAGATCAAACCAGATGTATTGATCTCTGCTCCTATCAGAGATTGTTAAGTCCATAGAGGTTCTTTAAAATGAAATTCAGTTTATACCCTAAAGTCATATAGTTAGTTGTGTGGTGTTCTATTTCTAGCTCTTTGAGGATCCTGTACACTGACTTTGATAGTCACTGCTCCAGCTGGTACTCTCATCCACAGTGAGTAAGTCGTTTCCCAGACCTCATATCTTCTTCAGCATTTGTTCTCATTTGCTTTTTATTCGCCTGTTTTGTTTATTAGGCATTCTGACTTAGTAAGATGAAATTTTAGAATAATTTTAATTTCATTTTCCTGATGGCTAAGAATGCTGAAAATTTTTTGAAAACTTATCTCTTAACTATTTGTAGTCTGTCTTTTGAAAAGGTTCTGTTTAATTCTATGTCCCATATTCTAATTGGGTTATTTTGTTGTTGTTGTTGTTGTTGTTGTTGTTGTTGTTGTCTTGTTTTATCTTTTCTTGATGCTCGGTTTTTTAGTTCTTTGTACATTGTAGTTGTTACCCTCCTGTCAGATGTGTAGCTGGCAAAGATTTTTCAAACTCTGTAAGTGGCTTCTTCATGCCAATGATGGTGTCCTTTGCCATACACACACTTTTTAGTTTCATGGGATCCCATTCGTCAATTATTGGTCTTAATGCCTGTTAAATCTAACTTCTAGGGGGCTGGAGAGATGGCTCAGAGGTTAAGAGCACTGACTGCTCTTCCAGAGGTCCTGAGTTCAATTCCCAGCAACCACATGGTGGCTCACAACCATCTGTAATGAGATCTGGTGCCCTCTTCTGGCCTGCAGATATACATACAGGCAGAACATTGTATACATAATAAATAAATAAATCTTTAAAAAAAAATCTAACTTCTAGCTGAGGTTGCTTTGGTAATGGATAGCCACTAGGCAGTGGATGGTTTACTTTCTTAAGGAGTGTGGACCCTGGTAGGTCTAACAGACCATAGTAGACTCTAGTGAATAGCCACACACCTAAGAGTGTACAGGCAGCACTAATAGCACTTGATAGCTTTTAAAAAATGAGGACACAAAGTTGGGTTGATATAATGGGGGGGGGGAATCTGTCAGGAGATGGGGCTTAGGGGAATGAATATGACCAAAATATAATGTCTGAAATTCTCAAAAAAAAATAGTAGTATTTTTTTAAAAGAAATCGGGTCAACACAGATCCTCAAGAGGCAAACATGGAAATCGTGATTTCTTGATTCTTTGAAAACTTCAACAACTTCAGCTTCAGTGGACTGCATACTGCTCATTTGCCTCAACTGACCCACTTCGCTTATTGGGTTACTGCCTGACAAGCTGTTTGAGTTTGTCTACTGCTCTGACCTCTGCTTAAACAACTCCCATTTTAGAAAACAGTCCACCCTACAGGCAACCCTGGCTATTATTAGTCTCTTCAAATTGTTCAAAAGGTTTTTCTCATATTGAATAAATCGGTTTCCCATGAAATCTAAATTGAATTTCAAAACTTTCATCTTTTCTTCTGTTTAGACCTCAAAAATCTAAATGGCATTGCTTTAGTTTCTAGCACACCATCAGCAATCTTCCCCAAAACTTTTCCATCTATGCCAGTGGTTCTAAATCCTTCCCCCTTCTAGTGACTTCCCTCTGGGTATTATGCAGACATTAGATAATATTATAACAAAAACAGAATTTTCACAATCTTGTTTGTCACGATTAAATTCATATACATATTAGACTGCAATGAAAATCCTATCTCCTTTTTTATATCTACATGTTTTATACTTTGGAATAAATGACTGCTTTGGTTCTCCAATTGAGTGAGTAATGCAGCTATGTCTCAGAAATTATAACTGTCAAGGACAGAATCCATAATGTTCTCACTCTGTCCATTCTGCACTCATGATGGAGTCATCATATGTCCTCTGCATGTGATATGTAAATAATTGAACAAGGAAACACTGCTTTTATATTACTGTTCTAAGTTGGAGTGAGTTTGACAAAGCTTATGGTAATTGACATAAAATAGCACAAGGAAGCATGTGCGGGGTGGATGTAGACAAATGGAAAAGTATTTCCCCTACCCTGCTTTTTTTGGTATAATTTTGTAGACAATTAAATGTTAAATTCTTATATGGGCTGACATTAATTAGGAAAACAACAGCTTGAAAGTACAAGTGACCTGCACAAAGAGACAAAGATAATTACTGACAAAAGCAGATCTAGAGAATCCGGATTTCTTGGATTCTACTTCCTTCCTTTCTTTCAAAAACATATCCACTTCTTATAACTTCCTAGTACCTTCTCAGGATAAAGGTATAATTAATGTATCTTTAAATGTATTGTTTATTCAGAGATTCAGAATACGAAACAAAATTAAATACAACCTGTTAAGAATCATGATCCATTTCTGTAAGGATTTAAATCAAAATCACATGAGTCATCTTTATCTTTCCCATATACATCCATTCAATGTTCAAGGAAGTGGGTACTCTGTTGGATGAGAAAATTGAATGGGGCTGAAATTGTTGATTTCTGGTGCCATTTTTATTTGTGTGTGCTTTATAATGTGCACATTAACTTAATCCACTGCTTTTCATATGTTAACAGGTCAAAATTATGCCTAAAGATGAGTGAGCCTTAAAGTTCTGTAAGAATTTCTAGGTGTTTTTTAAAAAGCTGCGTGGGATTCTTGCAGTGAATTCTGCCTAGCTCTGGAGTAGTTTTCTAGCTTGTAAGTCTGAAATGAACATAAATCTTTTTTAAAAGATCTGTGCTAAAGTAATGTATACTGGAGATTTATAGATGCCTGGGTGGAGAAAACATGAGGCAATCAATTAAAACTTACTCTGAGATATGCAATTAAAGGCAACACCAAGCAAAAGTAAACAGGCTCTTTTAAGAAAAAAATCCTGCTCTTCTTTCATACCTAAAGTCAAAATAAGATTGATGCCTAGTGAACGATGTTACTATATTTCCTCAATGTCTGCAGTAACAGTGACTGTGGGTGTTTTCCATCCACAAGTTTCAGTGTGTGATGATTGGCATAATGTCCTCTGTGAGTTTCAATAAGGATACCAATGGTAAATCTTGATGGAAACTGCATTTCACTAGTATTAGTAACAGCTGACAAAAATCTCCCAAACTAAAGAATAATCTTTTGTTCTTAAAATAAAACTCATGTCAGTAAAAATGTTACTTTGCTTACTTGATGGTCTCAACAAAATTATCCATTGTGTTAGCTAAAAACAAAGCCTGATTTAGAATGAGAGTCATTTCTAATTCAAGGTCAATTCTACTATGCTAATTACATTTATGATGCTGCATTTTCAACTCTTGATTCTGACTGAATTAATAATATATCAAGATCTTTCTAAGAAGAAACCATTATATAGTCAGCAGAATAAAAAAACAAATAGTGGAAGAAAATGTCTATAAATAATATATCAAATAAGTATCCAATATCTAGAATATATGAAGAGTACCCACAGCTCAACAACAAAATAATCACAATAAAACATCAAGTGACTTAAATAGGCATTTCTCCAAAAAAGACAAATGACCAATAAGCAAAGAAAAAAATGTCTTACATCATTAATCATTACAGAAATATAAGATAAAAGCACAAAAGACACTTTTCATTTTTATTAAGATGATCTAATGGTTACTCTTCATCACCTACCTGCATGCATTGATAATCACCCAAAATGAACAGTGAGATACATATCTAGGTATCTGTGAGGGAATTTCCAGACAGGATGCACTAATGAGGGAAATGCTACCCTTGAATGTGGGTGGTGCCATCCTCAGAGGTTAAACCCTATGTGAAATACAAGGAGGGGAAAAAAGTGACCACATTCCCTTATATTTTTTTGTCTACTATAAAAAAATCTCATGACATCACCATCTCGATTTACTATTTCAAAACTGACCCAGAAACAGAGCTAAATGACATTGGCTGTGTCAAGAAACAGCAGAGGGAACAAAATACACAACAGATACTTCTGGAAAAAAATATACAGGAACAATCAGTATCCAGGCCTTCACCACTCTCCTGGTATTAAGACCGTTGTTAGTCTCGTCGGAAAAAAATAAAAAACCACAGTCCAGTTACAAGACTACTGAAGCAATTCAGAATAAGAGGACATCAGTATCACGCCTTATATTACCTGTTTACACTGTTTCCTTTTTCCTGTTGTCCATAGAAAGAGACAATAGATCTTAGAGATGATGGATGGATGGATGGATGGATGGATGGATGGATGGATGGATGGATGGATGGATATAAAGACAAGCAGACAGATATAAAACAATGTAGTGGATAGCCATTCCAGCTTTGATCTGGAAGTTCCAACCCCCACTGAGGATTCAGTAACTGTCACGCCTACAAGGCAGGGCCAAGAGAGGGCCCTGAAGACCCGAAATCCAGATGGACCACCTTCTCTTGGTTCCTGGACCCTGGACGCTAGAGGTAGACCGAGCAGAGTTCTCCAGAGAACACCGCCGGACTGCGATACGTCTTCCCCAGACCCTGCAACCTACCTATCCCTTCACTTGTAAGTTACGCCACTAAATAAACCTCTCTTTTAACTATGTGAAGTGGCCTTAATAATTTCACCAATATCTGGCGCTCCCGTGGGGCAAATTCCAAAGGACTGGGTGGCTCCCACCCTCAGCCTCCTCCCCGGCTGGCGGGTACCTAAACCCGCCTGCAAAGTTCCATATAACCAGGGAATGCCTACACGGTTCCATTCCCGAAAAAGGGAGCAGCTAGTCCGGTCTCAGTTCCCTAGCTTAGCCCCCAGACCCCACCCCATTAATTCAATTTCTTAAGGAAAGGAGTGCTTAAACCTCATCTGATCATGTTCAGAAGCAATCCCCTGGTGTGTTCTGTCCATCCCATTCAGTCCATTCCTGCTTTCTTCTTTCCCATGGTAACAACCTCCCAACCACCTCTGTCACCCTCAGCAGGCTTTCCAGTATGAGTGCTTAGCACACAGATTTTCAGATTAGATTAACTTACTTTGTACATAAATTTACATACACCTGTAAGTGAGATTTAATAATGATAGTGAGATCATCAGATTGCTTGGAGGATTAAATGAGTTGCCACCTACAGAATATGTTCACGTGTCTCTTAGCTACACAGCAAGCATCCTGTAAGTGTGAACTATTATCACAACTGTTATTTTATTATTGTTTCTATCATAAAAAAATGCTTCCCTGCTATTCCTCTGGTTGTAAGTTTTTAAGGAAGCATCTCACTTTGTAGTCCAGGCTAGTCTGGACTCACAACATAGCTCATGCTGGCCTTAAATGCCCTTTCCTCCTGCTTTAGCATCTCCCAAGTTCTAGAAATGCAAGTATGCATTCCCACCTTCATATCAAATGCCAAAGTCTGAAATGGACTTAGGAAGAGAGTTGTTTGAGTTTCACAGCAGGTGAGATCGCCATAAGGAGACTCTCTGTGAGGTGAAAGCCAAGGAAGCATGGGCCACTGAGGTCCCCAGGATAGTCTGGGAAGCATCACAAGCTAACCAAATGTCTTTTGCACTGCTTTCTTTTCTAAGCTCCCATTGCTTTGGTTCTCATGTTTTATTGTATCTTTTCCATTTCTTCTCTAAATGGCCAACTCTCTGCTGGGTTTTCAGGCTTACAGCACCAAGCTGGGATCCCTATATTCCTCACATGAATGCTCAACTAAAACACTTAACAGAAACAGTTTCTAAAATGTTGTGTGACTGGAAATGACAGATCATCTTAGGGCAGTTGAGAAACAAACAGGATCTTCAGGAAGACACACAGCAGTGCTAGTATCTGTTGAGTTCCACTCTAATTTTAGATAAGGCTGGCCATGTCTTCAACAACTTCTCTACAAAAATTCCGCTGGCCTTCTTGGCATACTCATTTCACATAGTCCCTATAATCTGTCAGAGCTCCGACCTTACATACTGGTCCTGGTGAAATGTTCCTTTCTAAACTTTCCTTTAACTTCTACATATCCTTCACCTCAACTTAAGCAAACTGCATTGATGAGTCTTCCTTCCTTCGCACTGCCAATAATTTGGTCTCTTTTATATGGCAGCAGCCAGCCCTAGAAGTGGCATGTTACACTGCATTGTTGTGACAAGAGCTGACTACTATAGAAATCTTCTTAACATATCCATTCTTCATGACCTTAAACTACAAGGAAACATCCTCCAGTTTAGGAAATGGAAAGTAATTCTCACAAGACAAGATTTACATACATGAACTAATTACAGTTGAACCTGAGCATTCAATATATGCCAGGATTTGTTTCCAATAATTGCTTCTAAATCTACCTCTTCTGTGTGAGAAAACTGATTCAGAAACTTACTTAACTTTCTCCTCATAATCATCCCACTAGCAAGAGGCAGGAACTCCAGGCAGCTCTATCTCAAATGACAGCACACGAACCTCTTCCTCTCCCACAATGTATCTTAAGATTAATTA
The DNA here is from genome assembly GCF_949786415.1 of Peromyscus eremicus. Lineage (NCBI taxonomy): Eukaryota > Metazoa > Chordata > Mammalia > Rodentia > Cricetidae > Peromyscus > Peromyscus eremicus. The sequence continues at coordinate 42,672,970 of NC_081416.1, forward strand.
TGTTACATGTTAAAGTGATAGTCATAATCTAATAACAAATTAGTTTCCAGATTGATGTTATATTCAGATCATTTATGTTTGTGATTGATAGTTGGTAGAGACTAGTTCAAACTCTTCACATAAAACAGGAAATATTTAAAGCATTTTAACTATACACATTATATAACTTGGCACTTCACTTAAATTTCAGAATACTACATCAGTTACCCCAATAGACCAGAAGAGAATATTTACCCATGGCAGCATGGAGGCCCAGAGTCTTTAAAGTAAAGCTTTCTTTTGCACTTCTCCTGTAACATATCCACTGATGGACATTTGTGTTTGTGCACACACATCTCAAATTGGACAAAGACCAAATGACCATAATTTTACCATTATAAAGAAAAACATGCTTGAAAAATATGACATAAAATGCCTCAAACAACAATTTAGTGAAAGTGTGGTTGATAGATACCAATTTGGAGTAATTTGCTCTGATTTTTTTAGTCTCTTTGGCATCCAAACAAAACCTCTGTTTTGGATGTTTTGTTATGTTTTTTTTTTATATTTCCATTCAGATTTTATATATATATATATAGTGTCTTTCTTAACACAGAAAATATCTAAGAAGAAAAAGACATAATTATGCTTCTCATTTGAATAGTAAACTACTGTATATCCTGACAGACCACAAAGCAAGTTATGTACCAAAATACCAACAAACAACCCTCCAAAGAAAGCCTTAGTGTGAATAGTAAGCATTGTGATGACCCTTTTTCACCCCATCTTCCTATTTTTATTAATTCTATGTTAGAATAAAGAGTAATTGGTTGTATCTTGGCATCTTCACATATGTGTGTCATTATATTTTGTTTTCATTCTTCTCCATTGACCACTGCCTTTTCTGGTGCCCATTACCCTCACCTCCATTGCTTTTTTTCTTTGCCCCAGTTAATCTCTCTTTCTTCTTCCTTATTATGTATATTCCATCACCCTCTGCATTTCCACCCTCCTGTAAGATCTTTTCCTTTCTGATCATGATTCTCTTTATATTTTCCTGACCTACACACACTAATATGAATTTAAAGATACTACTATTGTTCTTCTAATAGGACATATTAGTAATCCAACCCCTATAAACTTCTTTTAATATGCATAGATTAGCACATCTCTGTAGTTGAAAGTTTCTCCTGCCCTTCCGTGCCCAGCATTCCAGATGAATCTCTCCCACTCTCAGTCACACAGCTGCTTATAAAATAACCACTCACAGGCTTAATATTAATTACAAACTGTATGGCCTATGGCTTAAGATTCTTGCTAGCTAGCTCTTTCATCTTAAATTAACCCATTCCTATTAATCTATACATTGCCATGTGGCCGTGGCGTTACTGGTCTGCTGGCATCTTGTTGCTCCTTTGGTGGTGGGCATCTCCTCCAACTATGCCCCTCTTCTCTTTGAATCTCTGCTTGGATTTCCTATCTGGCTCTAAGCTTTCTTACCATAGGCCAAACAGCTTTATTTATTATCCAATGGGAGCCACACATGTTCATAGCACACAGAAAGACATCCCATAGCACATCTCTCAAACCTTATCAAGAGGAATTTCTTTTTATAGCAGATAATGATTAACATAGGGACAATGACTGGCCAAGATGCAGAGAGCAATGATTTTGGAGTGCTCAGCCCCAAGTGCAACATCAACTCATCACTATCTACTGTGGGATGGTCTGTATGCCAAATGTGTTGCTGATTGGTCAATAAATAAATCACTGATTGGCCAGTGGCCAGGCAGGAAGTATAGGCCGGACTAACAGAGAGGAGAATTGAGAGAACAGGAAGCTGGGTGAAGGAGACACTGCCAGCTGCCACAATGACAAACAGCATGTGAAGATGCCGGTAAGCCACGAGACATGTGGCAAGGTATAGATTTATGGAAATGGATTAATTTAAGATATAAGAACAGTTAGCAAGAAGCCTGCCACGGCCATACAGTTTGTAACCAATATAAGTCTCTGTGTTCACTTGGTCGGGTCTAAGCGGCTGTGGGACTGGCAGGTGAGAGAGATTTGCCCTGACCGTGGGCCAGGCAGGAAAACTCTAGCTACAACTATTTCTTCCTAAAACTCTAAAACTCGGGATTCCTCTGTAAAGAAGAGAGAGGAAGACTGTAAGATCCAAAGATAGTAGATGACTACAGTGCAACAGTAGAACTCACAGCTGTTGTGACTGCACATGCAAGGCCTGTTCAAGCTCAAGGTAGACAAAATACCGGCCTTGAGGAAGGAAACAGACATGAAGTCCCACCCATAGACAAAAAACTATTGGTAATTGATAGCTGCCAGGAAAGGGGGAGTAAAGTTACTTTAAGGATGTGGGCCCTGGTATGTCTAACAAGCTCCAGTCACTAGTGGATGACCACACACTTAACACTATATAGACAGTGTATATGGGACATGATGGGTTAAAAAATAAGAACAGAAAGTTGGCTGAGTATGGAATGGGGAGTGGATCTGAGAGTAGATGGAATATAGGGATGAAGATGATCAAAGCAGAAGGTTAAACATTTCCCAAAGAATTAATGAAATATCTTTTAAATAGAATAAATAAAATCTAGGGTTTGCATGTGAGAGAAAAATGTGGATTTTCTTTATCTTTCTGGGATTCATCCTATTTTGATGCACCAAAACACAGATGAAATTTAAGATATCTGGATAGATAATAAGCTACTAAATTTATAAATATTAAGAAATCATAATGTAAAATGTCAGACATTGAAATTGAAGACAAGAATAAGAATAAAGTGTAGCAATAAAATTATGAATTAGACTGGATGTTGGAAGCATCTTAAATTTATGGAGTGCAAGGGAAGATCCAGAGCAAAGGAACAAAAAAAAAAAGCATATTTATTGAGAAACTTCTAACCAACGCCACAGCCCCAAGATTTTTAGTATTTTAATTCAAGAATTCAGTTCTCCATCAAATTTCATTTTAAATTAGTTTGGTGGTAGGTCATTGTCTTGGTCTCTATGCACAACATCCTGCAAAGTCTCAGACAGAGAGAAGTAGGACTCTGATCCTGAAGTAACAGAATCATTTCTACCTGTTTTCTGTGATTAGTCACAAAAATATGGTCCTACTTACTTGTAAAAGATGCATGGAAAATACACCTACAGTGAATAATCACACTCCAGTGACAAAGTTACCTTGTGAGGAAAAGACACAAAATTTGTTGAACAATTTGCTATATTACTTCAGAAAACACTAAATTCCACTATGTGTGCCACTGTATGTCATGGGAAACACTGTGAAGTACTTCATGTTGCTTCAACCAACTTGTAAGCCACTGTTTTACATGGAAAATGAAACAAACTAATGGCACATATAAACATTTATAGCGTAAATTCTCATTCAAATGACCATTTTTAATACAGGCAATTATAGATTGGTCATTTTGCTTCTATTCCTTTTAAGCATATTTCAAAGCCATTTTTTTTTTACTCAAGATGTTTACAATATTCACATCCACAGACATTGGAAAACTGCAGACAGTAGCATTGGTCAAGATTAGCGTCAATCACATTTGTAACTTGCATTCTGCCTTAGTAAACACTTGACTGGAATAAGCATATATTAATATATTGGCACCTTTCAAATATTTAGGTTCCCCAAGTCCTTCCTACAAAAATAGAATTTCAAAATTGAATAGAATCAAATGGCATTTTCACGGGTGCATGAGAATGAAAGGAAACATATTTGAGACTCAAGACAACAGCATGAATCTTAACAGCACATGTCATTCCTGGCATATCCTTCCAGGTACTGTGTTTGTACTTTGCTGCCAAATACCACCGTGTGATTCAAATACAGGTTAGAAGGTAGATTTTTTTATTTTCATTTTATTTCAGATGTTTTTTATTTGAGGATTTCAAATATGAGTGCACTATATTTGTATCATTTCAAACTCTCTCCACACTCTCCTCCTTTGTCCCAACATCCTCATAAGCATTTGTTGTCTATTGTTTGCTTAACCTTAGCCATTTTGATTGGAATAAGATGAATTTCAAAGTAGTTTTCATTTGCATTTCTCTTATTGGAAAAGATATTGAACTTGGTTTTTAGGTATTTCCTAGTCATTCTAATTTCTTCTTTTGAGAGATCTTTGTTCAAATCTATAGCCAATGTTTTATTGGATCATTTTCTTGATTCTTTGTTCTTTTAGTTCTCTGTATAGTCTGGATATTAATATTCTGTGGGATATGTAACTGAAAAGAATTGTATCCCACTCTAGAGGCTTCTGCTTCGCTGGATTGACTGTTTCTTTTGCTGCACAGAAACTTTGTAGTTTTAAAAAGTTCCATTTTTGTTGGACTAATTCCTGAACAAATTGGGTCCTCTCTATAAAGTCATTTCTCATTCCTATATCTTGAAGAGGGACCTCTGACGACACATTAAAAACAGTCCCTTTCTCACACTATAGGCTCAAGGAACATAGCTGAAGAGCATGCAGAAAGGTAATAAAAGCCAAAGGACAAATGAACTCCTGTGAGACTGTGTCTCCTAGTAATGTCAAAAACTACGTCCATAAAGTCTCACCAACATGATTACCTAAACATAAGCTGAACAAGGACAGACATAATAGACATACTAATATGAGCAGGGGAAAGCCTTCAAGGTCTCAGCTCTGCACAAAGAACTATAGAAAACTAAGGAATTCTGAGAATGGGAGAAATAGTCTTCCCTAGAACACACCACTGGTTATTCTACACCAAACAGTAGGTCTGAAAACACACAAGAAGCATTGTAGAGACTGAGCAGATTGTATTTATGTATTTAGGAATATATATATATAACAATAAATAATGAAAAAAGAGGCCATAAATTTATAAGAGATCAAGGTGGGGTATATGGGAGGGTTTTGAGTGAGGAAAGGAGGGAGGAAATAAAATAATTACCATCTCAAAAAAAAAGAAATAATTTTCTAAAAGAAGCAGTCTCAATTGGAAAACTTATAACACTTCATGCCAACATTAAAAAAATAAGAAAAACCACAAATAAATAGATTAATGATACAGCTAAAAGTTTGGAAAAACATGAACAAGCCAAACCCAAATCCAATAGACCAAAAATAATATAAACCAGGCCATAAATTAATAAAAACTCAAACAAGTAAAATAATACCAAGAATATAAGGGCTTGCTCTTTGAAAATTAAACAAGATTGACAGACTCTTAGCAAATTAACCAAAGGAAAGAGAAGAGCCAAATTATAAAATTTGAAGTGAAGAGACAAGCATTACAACAGGCTCCAAAGAAATTCAGAAAATTATAAGGGAATAATCTTAAAACTTAGTCTGTATTAAACTGGGAAACTTGAAAGAAATGGAAGAATTTCTACAAACATTCAAAGTACCATAGCTAAATCAAAATAAAGTCAACAAGTTGTAGCTAGAGTTTTCCTGCCTGGCCCACAGTCAGGACAAATCTCTCTCACCCACCAGTACTACAGTCACTCAAACCCAACCAAGTAAACACACAGAGACTTATATTGGTTACAAACTGTATGGCCATGGCAGACTTCTTGCTAACTGTTCTTATACCTTAAATGAACCCATTTCTATTAATCTATAAATTGCCACGTGGCTCGTGGCTTACTGGTACCTTATATCTCACTTTTCGCGGTGGTGGCTGGCAGTGTCTCTCTGCCTTGCCTCAGCCTTCCACTTCCCAGAATTCTCCTCTCTGCTTGTCCCGCCTATACTTCCTGCTTGGCTACTGGCCAATCAGCATTTATTTATACAGAGCGATATCCATAGCAACAAGTTTTAAAATTAATAAATAAAGAGACCTGAAACAATAGTAAAGCTTCCCAACTGAGTTAAGCCCAGGTCCAGGTGGTTTCACAACAGGTTCTACCAGACTTTCTTAGAACTACAATCAGTATTTCTCAAATTACTCCAAAAACTAGAAATAGAAGGACTACTTCCAAACCCTGACTATGTCACCAATATGCTTTAATACCAAAGCCAGGTAAAGTCTCCAGAGAGAGAAAGAGCGAGAGGGGATCGCTGTAGGATAATAAACCTAATACCCTGATGAACATGAATGCAAAAAAATCTCAAAATAATTGCAAATTGAATACAAATATGTATCAAAAAACATTATACATGAAACCTAAATGAATTTTTTTTTCCAAGAAATGGTTAGATGCTTTGCAAAATATTTTGAGACTATTGTGAATGGTATTGTTTCTCTGATTTTTTTCTTGGCATGCTTTTTCTTTGTATATAATAAGGATACTTATTTTTGTTAGCTGATTTTATATCATGATACTTAGCTGAATTAGTTTATAAATTATAGGACTTTTTTTAGTTGATTCTTTAGGTCCTTTTTTAAGCTGAAAACAATCATTCTGAGTGAGGTAACCCAAAGCCAGAAAGATAACTGTCACGTTTTCCCGCATTTGTAAATGCTATCTTTGAATCTTCAGATACTGTCTGTTTCATTTGAAATACTGATAGAGGTCAGGAAATTAGTAACGGGCCATAGGGAGGCTTCATAGTGGGGAAAGTAGAAAGCAGTGCTAAAAGGCATAAAGGATAATAATGAAACATGAAGAGTTAAATTGGGGTGTGGGCTCAGAGAGAAGGGTTGAAAGGGAATACAGAGAGAAATATCTACCACTAAAGGCCTTTCAGAAAACTCATATGGAATCCTACTACTGTAGAAACTTCTAAAAACACATTTAAACACATATATAAAAAGAGTTAAAATGGACCCACTCTATAATGGGGTGATAATGTCCCTACCAGGTAACACAGGCTAATAAATAAGAAGTCCGGTGCTGGTAAAGGGTCACCTCATTTGCAGTTGTTGGCCAGTGATAGCCAACATACCCCCAAATAGTATATATTATTGCAAATTCTATTGGTTACTCTCCAGAACATGATGATAAGACCCAATTATTGAAGACACCACATAGTTGAGTCATAGAAGATGAAGAAGTCGAGCTGGTACATGACCAAAAGATTGATCCTTACTGGCTAGCCTTGATGATAAAGGAATATGCTACAAATTCTACTAGAGGAGAAAAGTAATCGTCAATCTTACCTAGCTGTGAACTACAAGCTGCGAACTGCAGTAGTGGCTGGTCTGGCCAGACATGCGCACTGGTGCAGGAGTGGCAAAAACATCTATCGTGGTGGTAAACAAACACTTTCTGATTGAGTTGTTAAGTCCTACTCCACAAAATGAGTGCCTGGCATCCTTATCAAGCTACCTGTGGGTAGGCAGGTTATAGACCTTAAGGGAGAACCCACTACTGTTATTTTGCTAAAATTATATCTATATAAAATCATACATTATATACATGGACTTTTGATAATTTAAAATTATACCCATAAATTAATGCATTTCTCAATCCTCATCACATGTTTTTTTGTTTGTTTGTTTGTTTGTTTGTTTTTGCAGTAGATGGCAATTAAAACAAAGCTCACAATTGGTCAAGGTGCAGAAAATAAAAGAGTGTCGAATGTTTGGCCCTAAATTGGACATCAATATTACACCCCATCCTCCCAGGGTCAGGGATCACTGAAGGAAAGGAGGTGGAGAGAGTAAGCACCAGAAGTGGTCGATGATTCCAAGGAAGCAACGTCTTCTGCACACAGGAGGGCAACTACACATAGGAACTGACAGTGGTTGTTCACAGTGTTGAGAGAAGAGAAGGACAAGCCATCTCACGCCTAGGTAAGGAGCTAATGACAATTGATAACGGTGGGAGATGGGCAATCAGTTGTCTTTAAGAGTGTACCTCCTGCCAAGTCAATCATGATCCATTAGAAAGCCTCATACATAAGAATATGCAGGCAGCACAAATTGGACTGTCTGGGTATTTTTAAGAAAAAGACACAAATTTCAGTGAGTAGGCGAGGTGAGATCTGGGAGGAGGTAAGAGCAGGGTAAATATCATCAAAACATCTTGTATGAAAGTCTCAAGGAACTCATAAAATATTTTTAAAAGAGAAGGAAATTAAAGCAATTGAAACAAGAAGTCAAATTATCCCTAGTTGGAGATGGTATATTATACATGAGAGAGCCCAAAGATTTCACCACAAAATTTGCAAAAATAATTAACACTTTCAGCAAAGTGGCACAATATAAAATTAACTTATAAAAATCCATAGCTTTTCTGTATAATAATAATAAGTATATGGAGAATAAGATTATGGAATCACTTCCATTCACAATAACCTAAAAAGGTAAATAAATAAAAAATAAAAGACACCTAGGAATAAACCTAACCAAAGATATAAGACCTCTATAATGAAAACTTTGTATCTCTGAAGAAAGAAGGAAAGAAGCTGAGGAATTTACTAAAAGACAGAAACCTCCCATACTCTAGGATTAGTAGAATTAATATTGTAAAAATGACAGTTCTACCAAAATCATTTTACATAATGCCAAAAGGATTGTCAAGTTATCTGATAGAGGAAATGGAAAAGGGAGGTTCTTAGGGAGGGCCAGGGAGGTAAATATAGATGAAAGTGAGAGGAGGGTAAAGGAAAATAACAAAACACAGATGTTCTAATAGGGAATATGGAAAAGGGAGGCTTTCAGGGAGAGAGTAAAGTAGATCAATGGAAGACCCAGCATGAAGTGCTTGTAACTATAGCCACCTGATATTTGACAAAGACATCTGTAGTGATATATTGTGTACCCTTATAAACTTGCATGAGGATCAGAGGACAGAGCCAGTCACTAGATTAGGCATAGAGGCCTGACAGTGGTGGCACACACCTTTAATCCTATCACTCGGGAGGCAGAGATCCATCTGGATCTCTGTGAAACAGATCCAGGCAGTGGTGGTATATGCCTTTAATCCCAGCACTTGAGATCTCATGTCTTTGCTTGGGAAGCACACACACACACACACCTTTAATCCCAGGAAGTGACATGCCTGGGTAGAGAATAGCATATATATAAGACATGAGGAAATAGGAACTAAAGCAGTTCAGCTGAGATTCTTTCGGGTGAGGACTCAGGCTTTCAGTCTTAGGAAACAGGATCAGCTGAGGAGTTGGCGAGGTGAGCTTGGCTGTGGCTTGCTCTGCTTCTCTGATCCTCAAGGCAAGCTTTATTAGGACACACAATATAATATATCACCACAGACATCAAAAGCAGAAATGGTAGGAAAAACAGAATCTTTAACAAATGATACTGATAAATTCAGATGTCCACATGTGAAAGTGAAATCAGACCAATATCTACCTCCCTACAGAAAAATCCACTCCAAGTAGGTTGAAGACCTCTCTGTGAAATGCTAAAACAAACTGCTAGCTGATTTTCATTTCAGACAAACATTAGAAAGTCAGAAACAATAGCAAGATTCACTTCATACTGAACTCTAGGTTTTAACTTACAAAAAGAAGATGCTTTTTCAATTTCCATTGGATATTTATTTTAGTATTTTGTTGTCATTTCCTTGGTGTTCTCTTTGTTATGTTTATACTTGCTATACTTGGTGCTCTAAAATACTAAATAAATTCTGTCTTCATTATGACAGATTACACAGTCTAAGATAAAACTCATAACTGATACATGCAAAGGAAAAGTGGGAAGAAAGGTCAGATGATGAAAATTATTTTATTACTTGTTCACTATAGCTTGAAATTCTTTGTGGTTAAGAGAAGCGCTATTACTTTGAAAGTAGGAAAGGCAGTTAAAATGCTTCTATGGAAGCTAATACAGGAACTTAAAAGATTCACAGCATAGAATGACTGACTCTTTCCTGAGAGCAGGCTCTATCACTGTGGGAAGGACAGAATGAAAGAATTGTAGAGTTAAGCTCAGGATCAGAGAGATGTACCTAACCTGCCTCATAATTTTCCTCAGGGCCAATTTTGAGCAGAGGTACAGCAAAATTAAAACATCTAGGTCACAAATGTTAATAACACATATATAGAGAGATAAGCAAATGGTGCCCAAGAACAAGTGGATACTTTAGGTGAGAAACATATAGTACAGAATGGAAGTGTTGCAACTTCAGTTTGAATTTAAGTCCACAAACAGTGTAATCTGGCCAATAAATAGGGTGGGTTCTGGACTAAGTGGTAGAGGAAGTGAAAAGGGTATTTTAAAATGATGCCTCACAGCTTTCTCAAGTATAAAAGAGGATAATCCAAATAAAATTAAAGTTCATTCCCCTACCTCACAAATATGCACCAGGTGCTCAAGTGTTTTAGGCACCTGTTGAACCTAGAGACAGGGATAGCAGCTGCTCTTAAGAGTTCTTTCCTGCAGTCTTGAACGCATTGGCATAGGAGACCACTTCCTAAATAGAACACCAGTAGCACAGACACTGAGAGAAATGGGACCTCTTGAAACTGAGAAGCTTTTGGAGGGCAAAGGATACGGTCAACAAGGCAAAGCGACAGCGACAGCCTACAGAATGGGAAAAGATCTTCACCAACCCCACATCTGACAGAGGACTGATATCCAGAATATATAAGGAACTCAAGAAATTAGACATCAAAATGCCCAACAGTCCAATTAAGAAATGGGCTATAGAACTAAACAGAGAATTCTCAACAGAGGAAACTCAAATGGCTGAAAGACATTTAAGGAATTGCTCAACATCCCTAATCATCAGGGAAATGCAAATCAAAACAACTCTGAGATACCACCTTACGCCTGTCAGAATGGCTAAGATCAAAAACACTGAAGACACCTTATGCTGGAGAGGATGTGGAGCTAGGGGAACTCTCCTCCACTGCTGGTGGGAATGCAAGCTTGTACAACCACTTTGGAAATCAATATGGCGCTTTCTTAGAAAATTGGGAATCCATCTCCCCCAAGATCCAGCTATACCACTCTTGGGCATATACCCAAGGAATGCTCAACCACACCACAAGAGCACTTGTTCAGCTATGTTCATATCAGCATTGTTTGTAATAGCCAGAACATGGAAACAACCTAGATGCCCTTCAACTGAAGAATGGATAAACAAAATGTGGTACATATACACAATGGAATACTACTCAGCAGAGAAAAACAATGACATCATGAGGTTTGCAGACAAATGGATGGATCTAGAAAAAATCATCCTGAGTGAGGTATCCCAGACTCAGAAAGACAAACATGGTATGTACTCACTCATAGCAGGATACTAGATGTGGAACAAGGATGACTGGACTGCTACTCACATCACCAGGGAGGCTACCTGGAAAACAGGACCCCAAGAAAGACACAGGGATCGCCCAATGACAGAGAAATGGAATGAGATCTACATGAACAGCCTGGACATGAGTGGGGGTAGTGAAGGGCGAGGGTCAAGGGAAAGAGAGCTGGGGTGAGCGGGAGATCCCAGCTGGATCAACAACAGAGAGGGAGAACAAGGAATAGGAGACCATGGTAAATGAAGACCACATGAGAATAGGAAGAAGCAAAGTGCTAGAGAGGCCCACAGAAATCCACAAAGATACCCCCACAACAGACTGCTGACAATGGTCGAGAGACAGCCCGAACTGACCTACTCTGGTGATGGGATGGCCCAACACCCTAATTGTCATGCTAGAAACCTCATCCAACTACTGAGGGATCTGGATGCAGAGATCCATGACTAGGCCCAGGGTAGATCTCTGGGAGTCCAATTAGCGAGAATGAGGAGGGTTTATATGAGCGAGAATTGTTGAGACCAAGGTTGGATAAAGCACAGAGACAAATAGCCAAACGAACGGAAACACATGAAATATGAACCAATGGCTGAGGGGTCACCAACTGGATCAGGCCCTCTAAGTGGGTGAGACAGTTGATTGGCCTGATCTGTTTGGGAGGCATCCAGGCAGTGGCACCGGGTCCTGTGCTCATTGCATGAGTCGGCTGTTTGAAACCTGGGGCCTATGCAGGGTCCCTTGGCTCGGCCTGGGAGGAGGGGACTGGACCTACCTGGACTGAGTTCACCAGGTTGATCTCAGTCTGTGGGGAAGGCTTTGCCCTGGAGGAGATTGGAATGGGGGGCGGGCTGGGGGGAAGGTGAGGGGGGCGGGAGGGGGGAGAACAAGGGAATCTGTGGCTGATATGTAGAACTGAATTGTATTGCAAAATAAAAATTAAAAAAAAAAAGTTCTTTCCTAATGTCCACAGCAGGCATTGCTAATCAAATGAGAAAGGCTTCACCACTGGTGATAAGTGTAGCCTCTGGTTTGTGACTTTTCTTATTGGGCTTTTAAATGCTTCAGTGTAGTCACTGGAAATTAGAGTTCTCATTTTCCCCACGCCCTCTTTCCTTCTTTTTCTTCTTTCTTTCATTTAGTCCTTCTTTGTCAGAAGTCTGCATTTCTAGCTAGCTTTCGGTTTTTTTTTGAAGGCCATGCTGTGCAATGCAGGGACCACTCCAGCTACCTTTACAAACCTTTCCTCTGTCCTGTGCCCTCCCTAAAGTCCCTGCTCATCTTGGGTTCAGCTTCTTTTGACTCAGAGTAGCTTGAAAAGTCCAGAGAAATAGACGTTAAATAACAAGAGTCCTTTCAGTCTTTATATACCAGCTTTGTGCCACAGTGTTCCTTCAATACTTAGTCACCCTTATACTGAGGTTGAGAGTTAGCCTGGGTGAGAAGCTTTGGATGTTCTCTGCTCTTTGTGAAATGCTTTGCCCTAAGCATAGCACATCTTCTCTAATTCCCGCACATTTAAACTACACTTTCTAGAGTAATCCCTCTAGCTGTTGGCTTCCAGATGTCAGATGATCTATTTTATATTTCAATAGTAATCTTTTGCCTAAAATGTTTACAATTGTGTTGGTTCACTTTACAGAACTTCTGGGTAGGCCTAACCATCTTTATAGTCCAAGCTGTGAGTTAGGTGCCCTCGGACAATCTTTCACGTAGCCGTCGTCCCCTCCCCCTCACCCCACCCAAACAGAATAAGTATACACAGCAATCTGCCAAATCATAAAGCAAAGGTCCTCAGTAAGTTACTGCTTCATTGTCAGTGTGGTAAACACAGCAGGCAAAGGGTGGTGCAGTGCTAAGCAAAAGCACCATGGTAGTTTCCTAGTGATGACATTTCCCTTTGCTTGGTTCAGCATTGCCTTGGCACCTTAGCATCTCTTCCTGTTAAGGTGATGGAATACTCTGACAAAAGCAACGTTAAGGGCTAAAAGGCTTATTTCAACTTACAGTTCCATAGGCATATGTTCTACCGTGGCAGGAAAGTCATGGCAACGGGAACAAAGGGCAGGTTGGTCACCCTGTGTCCACTCAGGAAGCAGAGAATGAATAGGAAATGTGTCCAGGTCATGAAGCCTCAGTGACTCACTTCCTCCATTCAGGCCTACTGCTTCTAAAAGTCACACAAACTTTGCAAAGAGTTCCACCAGCTGGGGACCAAGTGTTCCAAGACATGAGGCTGTGAGTGACAATTCAGTTAAAAGCACAGTGTTCTGCCCCTGACACCCTTTTGGCTTATGGCTATCTCTCGAAGCAACATGTATTCATAGTAACTTGAAAAGTCCCCATTTTCTTATTCTTTTTTAAATAATTTTCGTTCATTTATTTTACATACCGACTATGGTTTCCCCACCCTTTTCTCTTCCCATTTCCTCCCCCGACCTCCTACCCACTCCTCCTCCATCTCCATTCAGAAAGGGGCAGGCCTCCCATGAGAGTCAACAAAGCATGGCACATCAAGTTGAGCCAGGACCAACCTCTTCCCCCTGCATCAAGGTAGAGTGAGGCAACCCAGCATGGGGATTGGGCTCCCAAAAGCCAGCTCAAGCTCCAGGGGCAGGTCCTGATCCCACACTAGGAGCTCCACAAACAGACTAAGCTACACAATTGTCACAAACATGCAAAGGGCCTAAGGTGATCCCATGCAGGATCCCTAGCTGTTGGTTCAGAGTTGGTGAGCTATCACAAGTTTAGGTCACCTGTCTCTGTGGATTCCCCTGTTGTGACCTTGACCCCATCTGGCTCATATAATTCTTCCTCTCTCTCTTAAACAGAATTCCTAGAGCTTGGCCCAGTGTTTGGCAGTGGATCTCTGCATCGGCTTCCATCGGTTGCTGGATGAATGCTCTCTGATGACAATTGGGATAGTCATCAATCTGATTAGAGGAGAAGGCCAGTTCAGGCACCCTCTCCACTATCGCTAGGAGTCTTAGCTGGGGTCATCCTTGTGGATTTCTGGGAGTTTCCCTGGGACCAGGTTTCTCCCTAACCCCAAAGTGCCCTCCCTGCCCATCAAGATATCTCTTTCATTATTCTCCCCATCTGTCCCACCCCCAACCTGCCCAACCCGATCCCTCATGTTCCCATACCTACAATCCCACCCCCCACCCCACAGTACCCCAACTCCCACCCCTAGTTTACCTAGGAGATCTCTCCTATTTCCCCTCTTCAGGGAAATCCACGCCTCTCTTTGGGCCCTCCTTATCACCTAGCTTCTTTGGGGCTGTGGATTGTAGCCTGGTTATCCTTTACTTTACTTTACAGCTAATATCCACTTATGAATGAGTACATACCATGTTTGTCTTTCTGGTTCTGGGATACCTCACTCAGGATGATTGTTTCTAGTTCCATCCATTTTCCTGCAAATTTCATGTCATTATTTTTATAGCTGAGTAATAATCCTTTGTGTAAATGTACCACATTTTCTTTATCCATTCTCTGATTGAGAGGCATCTAGGTTGCTTCCAGGTTCTGGCTATTATGAATAATGCTGCTATGAACATAGTTGAGCAAGTGTCCTTGTGGTATAATTGAGCATTCTTTGGCTATATGCCCAGGATTGGTACATCTGGGTCTTGAGGTAGATTGATCCCCAGTTTTCTGAGAAACAGCCATAATAATTTCCAAAGCAGCTGTACAAGTTTGTACTCCCATCACCAGTGGAGGAGTGTTCCCCTTACTTGACATCCTCTCCAACATAGGCTGTCATTAGTGATTTTGATCTTCATAATTCTAACAGGTATAAGATGGTATCTCAGGGTCGTGTTGATTTGTACTTCCCTGATGGCTAAGGATGTTGAACAGTTCTTTAAGGTATCTCTGCCATTTGAGATTCTTCTGTTGAGAATTTTCTGTTTAGATCTGTACCCCATTTTTTTATTGGATTATTTGGAATTTTGATGTCTAGCTTCTTGAGTTCTTTATATATTTTGGAGATCAGCCCTCTGTTAAATGTGGAGTTGGTGAAGATCTTTTCCCATTCCCTAGGCTTCCATTTTGTCTTATTGACAGTGTCCTTTGCCTTACAGAAGCATTTAAGTTTTATAAGGCCCCATTTACTACTGTCAGTCTCAGTGTCTGTTCTACTGGTGTTCTACTCAGGAAGTTGTCTCCTATGCCAGTGCATTCAAGGCTACTTTCCAATTTCTCTTCTATCAGGTTCAGTGAAACTGGATTTATGTTGAGGTCTTCAATCCACTTATACTTGAGTTTTGTGCAGGGTGACAGAACCTATCAGCTTTTTTCTACATGACTACATCCAGTTATGACAGCTACATTTGTTGAAGATGCTTTCTTTTTTTCCATTGCATGATTTTGGCTTCTTTGTCAAAAATCAGATGTTCATAGATGTGTGGATTTATGTCAGGGTCTTTTTATTCTTTAACATTCCCAGCAGAATTCAAAAGTCCAAAGCCTCTTCTAAGACTCAAGGCAATATTTTAATTGTAAACCTTATAAAATAAAAAATAGCCAGGCAGTGGTGGTGCATGCCTTTAATCCCAGCATTCTGGAGGTAGAGCCAGGCAGATCTCTGTGAGTTCGAGGCCAGCCTGGTCTACAAAGCGAGATCCATGACAGGCACCTATAGCATGAATCTTAAATGGTATTAATAAAAACAAACCTGGAGCCAGGTATTGGGGTGAATGCTGGAAGATCAGAGAAGCAGAACAAGCCACAGCCACCTTACCTTGCCAATTCCTCAGCTGACCCTGTTTCCTCACACTGGAAGCCTCTGAGTCCTCATCCAGAATGAATCTCAGCTGAACTGTTTGTTGCTCAAAAGCCTAAAAGCTTAACCAGCTCTAGTTCATGGTTTTCATGCCTTATATACCTTTCTGCTTTCTGCCATCACTTCCTGGGATTAAAGGCGTGAGTCACCATGCCTGGCTGTTTCCAGTGTGATAGGATTAAAGGCGTGTGTGTCACCATTTTCTGGCCTCTATGTCTATCTAGTGGCTGTTCTGTCCTCTGACCCCAGATAAGTTTATTAGGATGTACAATATATTGGAAGACACAATATATCAGGCACAAAACTACACAGAGAAACCCTGTCTTGAAAAACAAACAAACAAATAAATAAACAATTACATACTTCCAACATAAAATGGCAAAAAGTAAGCACTCCTATTGCAAGATAAAAGAATTTTGACATAGGAGAGAATATTAGGACCAAAGCAATACTGGGCTTAGAATAAAATTGGCTGGGCTACAAATGTCTTAGGTAGTTCTATCCTTCCAGCTCTGCAGCCCACAGCATACATGGCCTGTCTCTTAGGCTGGTTCCACTACATACTTATGGCTTCTCTCAGCAGATGTTCCATGGTCCTGTCATCTCCAGTATTCTGGGGTCTCCATTGCAACTTAAATATCACCATAGGTTCACACAGTGAACTCTGGAAGTCTGCTGGAAGAGAATCCAAGCCTGTCACACATATCTGAATCTGTGGAGTAGGACTCTATGACTCCATCAATCTCATACTTTCCATGCCTGCAAAACCAATACCACATGAATAATGGTGCCAAGTTCTGCTGCCATCTTGAGATATAAGCCGGCACCTTGGACTATAGATACTCAGCTTCTGTGTGGTGACCCCAAGGAAACACTGCCCTAGGCAGTTGCCCCAAGAAGGAGGAAACTCATTTAGTTTAGGCTTTCTTCCTTCAAATGCATTTTGTTCTTTCCAAGACGGAGCCTCTAACTCCTGGATTCCTGCCCATGGAATCTCTTTCATGCTGCCACTATTCAAAGATTTCTCTTCAGTGGTGCTGATCTCCTTCACAATTATAGCTGTTTTATCAACATCAAACTGAGTACATGTCCATTTTCATATTTCTTCTGTCAAACAGTCCATTTTATTTCAACTCAACTTCACTACAGTTCTCAGGTCATGGGCAGAATGAAACCATTTTATTCATTTGTTTACTTATTTATTAATCTATTTGTCTATTTTGATTGATTGATTGATTGATTGATTGATTGATTTCAGTCAAAATATCACATGAATGGTCTTTCCCCCGAGTTCCGGATTGTAGCATGAATCTTAACAGGTCTTATTAATAAAATCAAACCTGATGCCAGGTATTGGGGTGAATGCTGGAAGATCAGAGAAGCAGAACAAGCCATAGCTTCCTCACCTCGCCAATTCCTCAGCTGATCCTGTTTCCGCAGACTGGATGCCTCTCAGCTGAACTGTGCTGCTCAAAGCCTAAAAGATTAACCAGGCTCTAGTTCCTGGTTTTCAAGCCTTATATACCTTTCTGCTTTCTGCCATTACTCCCTGGGATTAAAGGCTCACTTCTTGAGATTAAAGGTGTGAGTCACCATGCCTGGCTGTCCAGTGTGGCTTTAAACTCACAGATCTGGATGGATCTCTGCCTCCCAAGTGATAGGTTTAAAGGCGTGTGTGCCACCATTTTCTGGCCTCTATATCTAGTGGCTGTTGTGTTCTCTGACTCCAGATAAGTTTATTAGAATGCACAATATTTTAGGGAACACAATACCACCACACTGGATAGAATTTTTGTTTGTTTTGCTGTTTTGTTTTTGTTATTTCAAGACCATGTTTTTCTGTGTAAGAGTTCTAGCTGTCCTGGAACTCACTCCATAGACCAGATTGGGCTCAAACTCACAGAAATGCTCCTCCCTTTGCCTCCTGAATGCTGGGATTAAAGGTGTGCCCCACCACTGACCAGCCTGATAGAATCTTCATTCTCTTCTGCAACCCCATCAGACAAGCCTCCACTGTCCACATTTCTCTCATTATTTTTGTTTTCCATCATCCTACAATAAAGGCCCAGTGTGCTTTGTTTACAGAATTCAAGGTCTTTTATAGTCAGAAGTTTCCACATTCCTCCCATGAACCATTTCCAAAGATGCAAGAATCATGTGGTCAGGTACATCACAATTGTAGCTTGACTTTTTAGTGCCAATATTCTGTAATAGTTACTTGTCTCATATCTGCAATAAAATACCTGACTAATGAAACTTAAGGAAGCAAAAGTCTGCTTTGGCTTACATTCCCAAGGTTCCATCCTTGCAAGAAAGTTGTGGCAGAAGCAGGAGAGGCTGGTCACATTGTGTTCGGTCAGGAAGCAGAGAGCAATGGATAGTCATGTTCAGCTTATTTTTACTTCTTTATTCACCTTGGAACCCCAGACCATAGAATGGTATTGCCCACACTTAGTGTCTCTTCCCACCTCAAAAAGGCTAATTTAGAAAATCTCTCACAGATGTGCCCAGATGTTTGTCTCTTTAGAGATTCAGGTTGACAATATTTTTAAGGTTTTCTTTTTAAGATCACTTTTATTTTAATTGATGTGTCTGTTGAAGGGAGAATGGATGGGTATGTGCAAGTGAGTATGGGTGCCCTGGAAAGGCCAGGGGGAACATCAGACACTCTGGGGCTGGAGTGACTGGCAATTATGAGATATTTAACATGGGTGAACCAAACACTGCCGCACCAGTACATGCTTTTTGCCATTAGGCCATCACTTCAGTCCTGAAAATCAGTATTAGCTATCACAGAATGTAATCGTCACATTCTCACTCATGAACTTTTAATCATCTCTAGATTATATATAATATGAAATATAGTGTAAATGTTAAACAAAAAGGGATTTATGCTTTATTATAGAATAATGACAAAGGGAAAAGTCTGAATACCTTCGTAAAGATGTGCCCACCATCGTTAACAACACAGAACATAAACAAGATGTGAAGCACCAATGCTCAAATAGTGAGCTCTAAAGAGAAACCAGAGGTCTACAAAGCATCAGGAGACTCCAACAAGGCGTGCTGAAGTTCATTCATTCACTTGAATTCAGCCTTGTGCTTGTGCCCTTTGGAAAATTGAAGCTTTGCATTTGCAGGACTTTCTAGCATTTTTTTCAAACATTTTCTCTTTGCTCTTATTTGAATCTGTTTGAATCTAAGAATGTAAGTGCCAGGACTGCACAAGTACTCATAACTTTCAGAATGGCAGAATTATTTCCCTAGTAGATACTACTCATACCATTGTATTCTCATTGTCTATAACATCATTCAGACACAAAAGGTATGAGGAATATTGGGTTAATCAATTCATACATACTGATACTGAACAATCAATAGATGAGTTCCTATATAACTCTAATCTGGTCCTCTGTGAGTTATGCACAATTTCTGTCCTCTGAGTCTGTTGACATTTTTCTCTTTTTCAAACATGCATAGATTGTCCCATTTGAGGGTCTTGGTACTTCCTGTTTGGGGGTATAAAATGTTCTTCTCAAAGTCCTTCAAATGAATGACTACACCTATCAAGTGAATCTCTGAAATGCTGAGAATCTTCATGGTACATGAACAATACCACTCAAGAGTCTCAATCTGGCATTCAATTGCTATGACCACAGAGTTTCAGTGGCCACTCACTGACCAGAAAAAGATAAATTCATCACAAAGTGGATAGCCTTTGTTCTCATCTGTTTACAGCTAGAATATTTTTTTAAAATCCTCTTGGAAAGGAAGGCCTGGTGCTTTAAATAGATTTTACAAAATACCACGTTTCTTTCCATGAATATATGACCAAATAGTAGGTGTTTATATCCACCCTGTGTGTTCACTTATATCTGAACTATGCTACTTTGACTTTGTGTCATTTGAAGCATAATACAGTTTGAGAGTCATTAACCTATTCCTTATACAACTTAGTGAATCCCTGCTGATCAGCCTAAATCAAAGGGATCAAAGAAAACTCTCGTACTATTAAAGAAGACCACCCCCAAGCATCATGGTATAGCAGAAACCAGAATGCGGTGTGACTATAAGCCTCACCCACTTTAGTCTGAACTTTTTTTTCAATACCAGTAGGTCACATCACAGCTAAGCACCAATATATTACTTGTATAATTTGCTGAATGTTCTTTTTCCAGTTCATTGAAGATTATCTGATATTCTTTTTAAGGAGTTATTAAGGTAGTAAAAAGCAGACATTTATTATCACTGAATTAGTAAGCAGCTGAGCTTCAGATGAATATTAATATCCAGCATAAGCTCTTGATTTTGTACCTTTCTAGAATAGACATAGGGTTCTCCAGGACCTGATCCTTGTTGCCCTGTTCTAGGTGACCTGTTATCCCCTACCACCTACCCAGCCAATGTATGTCCATGTTTCTCCAGCGTGAAATACTTTTCCTGACTCTGTACACATGCTTAGAGTGGAGTTTTCATCTGTGTAATATTTGTCGTCTTGTGCCAGTTCTCATGTTATTTTCAGAAAGCTTGCCATGATCTCCTTTATATGGGCAACAATTTAGAACCTTCCTCTGGTATCATTCTTGTATTTCAAAGTATGTGGTATGGCTACAAAAATGCCTGGCCCACTAAAGAATTCCTACATAAAATAACTCATTTATTAACTAGTTAATTACTTAATGACTGTCACTTGTTGCATTATGTTGAATTTATTATTTAATTTCATTTCGGTCTAACTTGATCCTTAAAGGCATAGACAGTAGTATTTATCATTGGATCAACAACCATCATTGAAGTTATCAAAACGAAGATGTCTGTACTTGTCAAGCTGAGTCTACATTGTGAAGGTAATCCTTGAAATAGGGGCTCGTAATCTATAAAATTTTCACAGTAGTGTTTAAAGAAAGAATGGAGTTGAATTAAGGCAAATCTAAAAGCCATTTGCAAAGCAAAACATTTGGTTCAGAAAAGGAGTTTAACAGTTTAAATGTGTTTTGGGTTGAAATGTTTGCTCTAGTAACAGGCATTTCTAAAATGTGTTTTTGCTGTTGAGGGTGAAAAAAAAATGTTTTAAAGGCATTAGGACACTGAATGATAAAAACATCTCTAGCCCTCAGACTAGAAAAGTGATAGTCGGTAGAAATGCTTGCAGGCAAGGATTCTGCTTCACACGGTCTCAAAATATTTCCCTGGGTGAAATGTTCTTAGAAACACTTTAAATTGAAAGAATTATGTTTGCCAGCTTTGCTACTAGCATCGTTTCATTAACACAGAGGCCAGCACATTGTCAAAAAGTAAAAGAAGCATTGAATCCATCTAACAGCAAAGCAAAAATTAAGATTAACTCAATATAAAGATCAAAATAACAAATGAAAATAAGCTTGCCACATCATTCCCAAAGCTAAACTCATCAGTCATAAAACGTGATTCCCTCAAATGCCATTTAATAAAGAAATAAGGGGTGGTACATGCAATATGTTAAGATAGGTTAAAGCACCAAAGGGTGTAGATAGATGACTATATGAATTCAAGGCCTTGAAAATATGCAAAAGACACACAATATCACATAGTCATTCACAAACCACTCTACATGGTTGTCCTGTGGAGAGAAAAAGACCCAGACCTTCAGCATACATTATACTCACATTTCATACAGATAATATGTATTACTTCTATTCTTTTCATTATTTATAAAATTGGAAATTATTCTTAAAATATTTTAAATACAAAATTTTAATGGGTTAAATATGAAATGAGAGCTGGGTGGTGGTGGCACACACCTTTAAGCCCAGTACTCAGGAGGCAGAGCCAGACGGATCTCTATGAGTTCAAGGACACCCTGGTCTACAGAGCGAGATCCCAGGACAAGCACCAAACTACACAGAGAAACTCTGTCTCAAAACACCAATATATATATATGTGTGTGTGTGTGTGTATGTGTGTGTGTGTGTGTGTACATATATATATATATATATATATATATATATATATATATATACATATATGAAATGGGTGATTATATGATGTAATTTTAAAAATGTATTTTCTGTCCTAAAATTAAATAATATGATTAATATTTCACATTACCAAAAGAAATTTAAAGGGCAGTTAATTACATAGTTTATAAATCCAACAAAGTACTATTTATTTTTATTTTTTAGAAGTATCTATTTATTCTACAAATTAAATAAAATATAGTTATTAATTGTGTTATTTTAAAATTACTTTTATCATAAGGTTAATCTAAAGTTTTGTATAAAATAGGAAACATGACTTACTTAGAATTTTCTCATGTGTTTCTCCCAATTTCTAAATCAACATTTCAAATACAGAAAATATGACAAAATAAATCTTAATTGTATTATTTAGTACTTACTTAATTTATAGCTTAGCTTACTTTTGCCACTAGAAATCCATTATCGAATTAATGGCTACCCATAGAGAAATCTGGAGGGGCTAGAGAGGTAACTCACTTGCCACTCAAGCATGAGAACCTAAGTTCAGATATCCAGAACCCATGTGAAAACACAGAGCGTGGTGACACTTGTTTGTAATCCCAGTGCTGTGGAGGAGAAGACAGGAAGACCCTGTGAGCTGATGAGCCCCATGAACTAGTGAAAAACCCTATCTCAAAAAAAAATTAAAAAAAAAAAAAGTAGATAACTCCTAAGGAACAAAATACGAGGTTAATCTCTGGTTTCTACGCACATTTACATGCAAATGCATATGCACTTGCACACACAAGAAAAGGCAGGCACACACATATACATGTACACACATATTTGAATAAATTACATCTTTACCAGGTGATGCTAAGTTACCATTACAAAAAAGAAATCAATTTTATGGCAATAAATTTGAACATATTCTGATAGTGAAATGGTAAATGGAAAGGGTAATGTTAGTAAACTGTGTTATGTTACACACTGGGCATAACAAATTGTCACAAAACTTATGGGTTTAACAATAACAACTGACTTTGCTTGTTTGTTTATTTATTTATTTATTTATTTATTATTTTGGGGAAGTTTTTCAAAACAGAGTTTCTCTGTGTAATGTCCTGGAACTCACTGTAGACCAGGCTTGCCTCAAACCCACAGAGATCTGCCTGCCTCTGCCTCCTAAGTGCTGGAATTAAAAGTGTAAACCACAACACACAGCTAAAATTCCCAAAGAATCACAAAAATGAAGGGAAAAAAAGCAAAATAACAAAACATAACAGCTATCATCTAAGATTTTTGGAGGTGCAGAATCTAGGCACAGGCTACCATAATCCCTTACTCTAAGTGTCACAAGGCTGCTGTCACAGTGTCAGCCAAGGACACAGCTCAGCTTCTTGGCTCACTTAATTTTGATAGGATCCAGTCCTTTGAGGCTCCCACTTTATTGTATCACTAGGTCCAGCCACAGTCCAGCCTAGAGATTATGAAAAGAAATGAATACTGGGAGGATGAGCTCTTGAAAGAAAATTGTCAAGATTTCTACATTTTCTTGTAGGAAATTATTCACATTTTATAGGTATAATATGAGGAAGAATAAAGTTAGAGAAAGGTATTCAACGGGCTGATACAGGAAATCTGAGTAGCCTGCTAGTGGGAAGCAAAATAATAAAGACCCATACCAAACAGCGTGCGAGCACACACACACACACACACACACACACACACACACACACACTCACACATTCACGCACATGCACACACTCACATACATACACACACACTCACACACATATAAACACTCATAGACACAAGCACATACACACACACACACACACACACATACATATGTATATGGGTGGGTGTGTATCTATCCTATAATGTCAGGTTTTAAATTTTTAGCCAGAGGTTTACAAAAAGATGAAGCTATCTTGTCAGGCAGCAGAAGATTCACAAGTCAATAAAATTTATTCAGACATTTACTGGAGAAGCATCAAGACTCTCTTGGTGCTAGAAATTTGAGTTTCAAGGTAGTTAAGCCAATCAGGATTGAAAATTGAATGCTGAATAGGATGGATTGAGCCATAGAACTGTACAAAGTTAGCCAAACAATTCTTGTTATTCCTCAGTCCAGAAAGCCTCCATTCTAGACCTATTTAGGGTCTGGTGATTTAGAATCAGTCTGTATCAGTGGGTATTTATCAGCATCACATGTTTAGACCCTTCATCTAAATAAAATGAATATTTTCTCCTTCTTTCAGGAAAAAAAGAACATATTGCAGAGAAATGTTTCAGCAAAAAAATACAAAATACATTCTATTTTTGCTGTGTACATGTTTGTGTTTGTTGATACAAACATAGAGGTATGGAAAGATAGGAGGCAGTGATGTGAGGTTCTTTTGGGGACCAGTGAGTAGAATGTGGTGGTTTGCAAGAAAATGGCCCCAAAGGGAATGATACTATTAGGAGTTATGGCTTTGTTAGAGTAGGTGTGGCTTTCTTGGAGGAATTATGTCACTGTGGGGGTGGACTTTAAGGTCTCCTATGCTCAAGTTATTTCCAGTGAGACAGTTCACTTCTTGTTGCCTTTGGATCAAGATGTAGATTTCTCCACTGCTATGTGTGCCTGCACTGCCACCAAATTCCCAGCTTCCATGTCCCACCATGATGATAATGAACTAAACCTCTGAACTGTAAGCTGCCACCTCAGTTAAATGTTTTCCTTTATAGGGGTTACCATGGTCATGGTGTCTCTTCGCAGCAAACAAAACCCTAACTAAGATACTAGGTTTAAAGATTTTTGCACTCTTCTAGATAAAAGAGCTTCAACTCCTTTAAAAAGCTTATTCTAGCATTGGTGCCCTGTAGGAATTATTTCAGGGCTGGAACAGGAAGTAAAGACAGTGGTTATATGAAGTGAGGCAGAGTGAGTGGTTTGTAAAGAAAAAGAGAGGACATGGAGTGGTCATTAACTGTAAGGAACAGTGTGTTGGGGGAGAAGTAAGGCAAGCTTGCCAACCAGCATAAGGAATAATTGTGACTGAAGTCATGCATTTGAGGAGGCACCAATGACACTAATATACCCAATGTATTTTTCCATCTATGTCTGGTTGCACAATTGTACAAGTAGAGCATCTGGGCTACCAGAGTTGAGGTTAAAGGGTTGAATTTTCATTAGCAGAATGATGAAGAGAGGAGAAAGAAAGATGACACTACGTAGGTAAAGAAGCAAATACACAAACCCAATGACAAAGAACAAAGGATGTGACAGGCAATGAGAAAAACTAAGAAGATGGTGAATTAAAGGGACTGAAGTAGCAAGGTTTGAGGAATTTGGAACATCAGAGACAGTGGAAGAATCATATCAGAATGGGAGTGGGTTATGGTTCCTTTAAAAGACTGGGTTTTTTTCCCCATTTATTCTTCTCTCATACAGTATATGCTGACCACAACCTCCCCTCCTTCCACTACTCTCAGTTCCCACACACACATCCCCTCTCCCCCAGATCAATTGCTCCTTCATTTCATTCAGAAAGGAATATGCCTCCCAAGGATATCAAGTGAATACAGCATAACACGATGCAATTAGTCTAGGCATAAACCCTCATATCAATGCTAGACTGGGCAACCCAGTGGGAAGACTCTCAGTGTTAGGAGTTGTAGCTGGAGTTTTCTCTCCAGGCCCCGCCAAGTCCCAGTAGTCCAACAGCCCACTTATAAAATAAACACACAGATGCTTGTATTATTTAAACTGTTTGGCCTAATGGCTCAAGCTTCTTGTCAACTGTTCTTATATCTTAAATTAACCCATTTCTATTAATCTATATGTTGCTCTGTGTATATCACTCCATATAAATAAAATGCTGATTGGCCAGTAGCCAGGCAGGAAGTATAGGCAGGACAAAGAGAGAGGAGAGGTCTGGGAAATGGAAGGCTGAGGCATGAGAAGATGTTACGATACCGGTAAGCCATGAGCCACGTGGCAACTTTTAGATTAAAAGAAATGGGTTAATTTAAGATAAAATAACTAGATAACAAGAAGCCTGCCACAGCCATATAGTTTGTAGGCAATGTAAGTCTCTGTGTGTTTACTTGGTTGGGTCTGAGCGGCTGCGGGACTGGCGGGTGAAAGAGATTTGTCCTGACCGTGGGCCAGGCAGGACTAGAAAAAAACTCCAGCTACAAGGAGTCAGAAAGAAAGAGAGAGAGAGAGAGAGAGAGAGAGAGAGAGAGAGAGAGAGAGAGAGAGAGAGAGAGAAACTAAACAATTACAACATATGTGCAGAGGACCTTGCACAGACTCATGCAGGCTCTATGATTGCCACTTCAGTCTCTGTGACCTCCTATGAGCCTTTCTTAGTTGATTCTGTGAGCTGTGTTCTCATGGTGTCTTTGACCCCTCTGGCTTCTACAATTCTTCCTCTTCTTCTTTCATGGAGTTCCAGAGCTCTACCTAATTTTGGCTGTGGGTCTCTGCCTCTGCTCCAATCAGATGTCGGAAGAAGCCTCTCTGATGATAATTGGGCTAGGTGCCAATCTAAGAGTATAGCAGAAGATCATTAGGAATTCTTTCATTGACTTTTTTGCCAGTCATGTTTGGTTCTGTGTAGGTGTCTGAGCCATCCAGCTTCTGGTTCCTGGCCATCTAGGCAATGTCAGGCATGGGCTCCCTTTTATGGGTGGGCCTCAAGTTAGGACAGTCATTGCCTGACTATCCTACAAGCTCTGAACCACCATTACTCCAGCACATCTTGCAGGCTGGATAGATAGTGGGTTAAAAGCTTTGTGTCTGCCTTGGTGTCCCAGTCGTACCAATGGATTCCTTGCTTGGTTACAGAAGATGGTCTGTTCAGGTTCCGTATCCTCTGTTACTAGGAGTCCTCATTGGGGTCACCCTCAAATGTTACAGGAAGTTTCCATTGCACTAGGTTTCCACATCTCCAACTCCAAATGCCTCCCATTCCAGTCATATTCTCTCTGTCCACCCCTCCCTCACTCACTTGATCCCTTCTGTTCCCATCCCACCTGCTCTAGTCCATCCACATAATCTATTATGTTTCCCCTTCCCAGGGGGATCCATGAGTCTCCCAGACCCCTCCTTGATATTTATCCTCTCTTTGTCTGTAGATTGTAGCCTGATTGATTGTCCTTTACTAATACCCACTTAAAAGTGAATGCATATCATGTTTGTCTTTATGAATCTGGGTTGTTTTGCTCATCATGATTTTTTTTTCTGGTTCCATCTATTTGCCTGAAAATTTCATAACGGCATTGTTTTTAGTATCTGAGTAATGCTGTGTAAATGTACCACATTTTCATTTTCTGTTATTCAGTTGAGGGACTGTTTCTGGTTGTTTCTGTTTCCAGTTTCTGACTATTATGGATAAAGCTGCTCTGAACATAGTTGAGCTAGTGTCCTCGTGGTAGGATGAAATGTCTTTCTGGTATATGTTCAAGAGTGGTGTAGCTGAGTTTTAAGGAAGATTGATTTCCAATTTTCTGAGGAACCAACATATTGATTTCCATACTGGCTATACAAGTTTGCACCCCCACTAGCAAAAGAGGAGTGTTCCCCTTGTCTATATCCTCTCTAGCATGAGCTGTCACTTGTGTTTTTGATCTTAGCCATTCTAACAGATGTAAGATGGAATCTCAAGGTCATTATATTGGTATTTCTTTGATGGCTAAGGATGTTGAACGTTTCTTTGCTTCTCAGCCATTTGAGATTCCTTTATTGAAAATTCTCTTTTAGATCTGTACCCCAGTTTTAATTAGATTATTTGGTTTTCAATATCTAGTTTCTTGAATTCTTTATATATTTTTAATATTAGTCCTCTATATGATGTGGAGTTGGTGAAAATCTTTTCCCAATCTGTAGATTGCTGGCTTGTCCAATTGATGGTGCCCTTTGCTTTACAGAAGCTTTTCAGTTTCCTAAGGTCCAATTTATTAATTGTCAATCTTAGTGCCTGCACTACATGAGATCTGGGCTGAAGAGATGGGTCAGCCATTAAAAGCTAGGCTCACAACCAATACTGTAAAAGGTTAGTCTTTAAAAGCCAAGTGGCTAGAAAGCCACTTAATTGGCTTTCTTTTCATGAAGAATCCAATTGAGTATCTAGGTGGTAGCTATTCTGACAACATCCATGAATCACAATATAATAGCTAGGAGATTTTTCTCTTTCTGATCTCCAGTTCAATTTGTTGAGTGGGAGTCTGTAGTAGACACAGCTGTTGAGAATAACAATGACCAAATATAGAGGAGGAGGAGAAGAATTGAGGATATTGAGAGTTAAGATCCTTATGTCAAAATTACAAACATTTAGAATTGAGATGCAGAGAAGTTAGGGAAAGAAAACAAAAATCATGTGATGGCATGCATGACTTAGGATTAGTATCATTTGAGAAACATGGTTTGAAGCAACTGAAAATTAGAGTGAAACTAAAAGAAATTAGTGTTCAACAAGGAAAACAAGCCATTGCAGAGGTAGCTGTGCCCTTCCAAACAGTTAACAACAACAATAAAATTTCAGATTAGATGTGTCAAGAAGTATTGTGGGGTGGGGACAAAAGAACAATCTCCCTCACCCCCTTTTCTATAATGATTCTTGTGCCGGTTTGGTTCCTGTTGCTTCAATACAACACTGGCCAAAATAAATTGGAGGAGAGAATGATTTATTTCATTTTACATTTACAATCCATTATGAGAGAAGTCAGGACAAAAATTCAAGGTAGGAACCTGGAGGCAGGAACTAAAGCAGAAGTCATGGAGGAGTGTTGCTTACTGGCTTGCTTATATTTCATTCTTATTCAACCCAGGAGTGGCACTACCCACAATGGGGTGGACCCTGCCACAACAATTATTAGTCCAAAAAAATGTCATACACACTTGCCTCCAGGCCAACATGAAGGAAATATTTTCTCCTCTGAGGATCCTTTTCCCAGATGATTTTTGTTTGTGTCAAGTTGATAAAATCATCCAGCTCAATCCCTAAAGGTGAAGGACTACTATGCAAGAGCATTTTTTTTGGAAATGTCAGAGCCATTGTACACACACCTCACAGCAGCTGGGACTGTGTATGCAATATCAGCACAAGCTCAAGCTAACCAAAATCTCAGCATAGATGGGACAAGGGCCTCACAAAGTCCCATTCCCAGCAGAAAAGCTTTTGACAATTAATGGTTGCTGTGGAAGGGAGATGTGCCAGTCTCTGCAGGGATATGACCCCTGATAGGCTGCCCATGCTCCTGTGGAGAGGTCTACACCCATACACATACTAGTAGCACTATGTGGGCTCATTGTATTTAAAATAGAATGTGTGAAGTTGAGGAAGAAAAGTGGTAAAAATATGGGAGGAGCTGGAGTGGAGAGACTCGGGGTAGATTTGATCAAAAAAGCCTTAAATGAGTATATGAAATTCTCAAACAATAAGTTAAAAAAATAATAAAATATCAGAGACTACCTCTAAATGACAGTAGTCACAGCTGCTGATAAATACCATGGATATATTACATAATATGTCACTATTGATGGCCTCTTGTACCATTTCATACTATAACCTACTAAGTACAGAGTAATAAGGAATGAGGCAATGACATAACAAATAGCATGCTAACTTCCAAGTAAGGTAGTTTCATAGGGAAATAGGCTGGCACTTTTGGCTGTTGGAGAACTATGTCTAAGGATAACCAGCTTGGTGAGCCTGATACAAGAGTCTGCCTAGCTGCTGCTGTTGACCTACACTTATTTCATCTCTTTAGCTGTTCTATCACTGTTTTTTGTTTGTTTGTTTTGTTTATTGTTTTATCTTTTTTGGTGTTGAAATGGCACAGAACCTTTGACCAAATTTGTTCACTTTTTCCAAAATGCTAAAGCATTGTGGTTTCTTGAAGCAGAAGCCTGTTTGAGCATTTTTTTAAATGGAGAATCCAATGGGATTGTAGTTTGAAGCATTCTGAAAACATGAACAGATGATAGCCAAACAGCCTAGATACTGTTGAATCCACAGTGCTGATTTTCGAGACCCAGATTTCCTACAAAAAGCATTAAAGACCCCATAACATTTGGAAGCTTTCTGTAACATCTTATTTTCTTTAAAGAAAAGAGACAAAGAAAAAAGATGCATTAACCAAAAATGAGAATAATGATGATGATGATGATGTGCTTGGAAGAATACAAATTGTTATTTAACCAGAGGGTAGAAATCTCCCAGGAAGCTCCTTAAAGAAAATATTTACATTCATTTTTTTTCATATAAAAGGATTCATTTGACAGTGTATTATAAAATAAAACTCACAACACTGTTGATGATCCCAGCTGGAGTGGAAGGATAGAATGCAGACCAATTGATTACCAACTGGTTTAAAAAAGTTATAAGCCCCGGTCCAGGAGAAAGGGGGGAGGGAAGAGGTTTGGAGCCTAGCAGGTAGAAAACTCACATTTTCTGATCATCAAAATATGAACAAGCTTTGTGCTCAGCACTTTGCAGAATTTTTTTTTAAACTAAAACCCACTTTAGGGCAAATAAACCCGAGGTCCTGTTCAGAGACATGATGCTCACTGAGTTCTGCAAATGGCCTAAAGTGACACAGCCCATCAAAGGCAGACAACCTTTACACGACCTCAAATCCAATGAATGGAGCAGGAAGAAATTCCTTGCAGTGTATTTGCACTTTTTTCAAGTACAGGAAAGCACAAATGGAAATGATGTAAAGGCTCTTTCCTCACACTTCTGAATATTTGTTTGGGTACTAATTCACAAAATACAAATCTTCAACTATGTGGTGACGGCTGAGAGCAAGCGCTGAGGCCTGAAGCCTTCGGTGGCTTTTTTTTTCTGTGACCAGGCAACTCCCTATTTCACCTTCCTGAAAAAGTGATCAGTGCAGGATTAAGCACACACAGCAGAGACCAAAGGATTAACTCCAGCTTTTATAGACAGTGGCTGATGTAGGGGATACAACCCTCTGTGGTCAGAATTGGGCTGGAATTTGGCAGGTTTCTTGGTCCCTTGCTTCAGGGTTGGCTCTGCTCCTGCCTATGATCTTAAACCCAGGCAGAGTCACATTATTTCTGACCCTCGGAGGCATCTGAACTTGTAATCCATGGACACGATGCTCTAGAAATTTTCTTCTAGTTCCCACACTCCATGATCGTTTAATTTAGAGTTACTGAAATATGTACCTAGATCTGTCAAAATTTTAAGGAAAAAAAACTCACATTGTTATATGGAGAAATTATTTTTAAAAGCATAGACTTTATGATCTACAGAAGACATCAATCAGCATTTGTGGAAAAAGGAAACAGGGATATGACATCTCCCTAGCATTTAACTGGAATGAATTTTTGTATTCTAATCATCAAGCAGTTGACAGATGCTACTAGACACCAACACCTGAGCATGGCCATAAGCTACAGCACTGAAATTACAAGGTGGATTAACACTTTGATTTCCTCCTGCACACAGAAGCACCTCATCCCAGCTATAGACTAAGAAAGCATCTTTAGACTCTAAACTGGTGATGTGTCTGAGTCCCTGAACACTAACAGACGAGTTTTCAAAATGATAATAGATTTTTTTCTTTAAAATGTAAGTAAAATAAAGGAAATAAATTGTAATGTGTCAAAAAATTCCTACCCATGTACCTTTGCAAAAGAACTGCCTTAAGAGAAAAGGGAGTTTTATTGCTTATTTATGAAGTAAAAAGTTATTCATCATACCCCAGAGGCTCATGCAAGGTAAAATGTAATCCACCATAATTGCACAGAGAGACAGACAGACAGACAGACACGTGCGTGCGTGTGTGTGTGTGTGTGTGTGTGCACACACACACACACACACACTTGCACATAATTAAAAAATAAATTTAAAAATTTCAATAATAAAGTATTTTCTTCTCTGCCTTAAGAGTTGCCCTCAAGAAAGTCAGATTGTTCCTCTAAACTCCAAATGTAGAAACTATTTTCTAATTTAATGGATATCATACAAAATTCGTCTCTCCTACCACAAAGGTGATACTCTATACCACTGCCTGAAGACTGTGACTCTCAGGTGTGGTCAGTGCTGTTCAGTAAACAGGTGTCACTCTCTAGAAAAAGGGGCTGATACTCGGTGACCATTATCCGTGCCGTTATTTTGGCTAAATATAAGGACACTCCCAGTTCTAACAAATGATATTTTCTAATGTGATTCCATTTTACACATTAATGTATGAGACATCAACTACACAGGGCAAAAACATCTCAGAATATTGAAGAGAAGACACATCTCAGAACCAACAAGTACCAGCTGTAAAAGTGGGTTGAGTCACTTACACTCATGATTTCATTTGTCTCTGGACTTCTAAACAGCCCAGTTGCAGGCAGCTTTCTGTGAAGTAGCTTGTCTAAGTGCTATCGTTGTGAAATTATCAAAGATCTCGTATGAGCATTATATGCCTGCGTTTCTCCATTTCCCGTACTGGCCAGCTCCCTGTCACTATGACAAAACAACTTGCAGATCTTTCTGTGAATCACAGTTCTGGAGGCTTCAGTCTCCGACCACTTGATTCTTATTTACTGGCCTGTGGTGAGCAGAACACCACACAGGAAGCATATCCTGGAGTGAAGAGGCTCACCCTGTGTAGCCAGAAGCCAGAAAGGACAAGAGACAAATACACCATTCAGGGGTATATCACCAGTGATCTACTTCCTCCAACTAGTCTCCACCTCCTGAAGTTTCCAGTATCTTCCTGTAACCCATCAAGCCACAAAACAACACAGATTAGAGTCCTCTTGATCCACTGTGCTCGGGACCGATTCAACAATATGTGAACTTTCGGGGATTGTTTTAGAGAGACTGTTTTCTCCAATAGAGAAAAATTATGTATTAGTCAAACTGGAAACCAAATATCAAGATCGAAGTGACAGCTGCAAAAGTCACTTGTGGGGCAAGAGTTCAAACAGGGCAATGCTCTGAGAACTTCATATGCCTTGCCGACTATGTGCTCCCACAGTGCCATTGATACAACATCCAAGCAATGCTACTGTCTCTTGTTTGAAGTTGCTTGTCCACCTTCTCTGCTGTACAGTGATCAGCTTCACTGTAGTTTTATCATTCTTAGTCCCCTAAAGCAAGACAGAAGTCCTGGAATCCAGCAAGCAAATAGTAGATCACTGCTGAGCAAACAAAGCCGTGAAACTAAGGCTGACATGTTTGTGACTGAATTGTGACATTGTCCGACCTTGCAAAAATTCATCAAGACACAACTCCAGATTCATTATCTGAAGCTCACTTTTTAACAAGAAAACTCCAACATTTTAACAATGTCACCCTTTATCCAAACTGTCATTTATGTTCCCAAAATCAAATATCCTATTCACTTAGTTTTTGGAAGGTCTTTTCCACAGGAGTTCTAGGGAAAGCTCTTAGGGTTATCACATGGATAAAACCTACAGCAGATTCAGCTGAAAGAAAGGACCTTAGGCTGGCTGGCATCACAATGCTTTTGTTCATCTTTTCTGCAGCCCCATGAGAAAAACCATGAGATCTCATTGTATGGATAAGTAAACTGAAGCTGAGAGGAAAAATGCTGGGCTAAAGGCTAGACTTCAAACCCCACAGCTTTTAGCAAGTCGTTTTGGGTGATAATTTTGTAAAGGAGTCAATAAAATCCAAGTGAGAATATATACTAAATTCAGGTTTATAAAAAATAGGACTCAGCCGGGCGGTGGTGGCGCACGCCTTTAATCCCAGCACTCGGGAGGCAGAGGCAGGAGAATCTCTGTGAGTTCGAGGCCAGCCTGGTATCCAAAGCGAGTTCCAGGAAAGGCGCAAAGCTACACAGAGAAACCCTGTCTCGAAAAACCAAAAAAAAAAAAAATAGGACTCTAATAAACATGAATTGCAAAAATTTGAAAATAAGGCCCAGGTTTAAAACACAAATTGTTCTGCTTTCTATACAAATAATGACAATACAGATGTAAAAACATTCCCTGCTGTCTTAAAATCTCAATCCACAGAGAGTTACATATGATGCCCTGGAGATTCGCAAAATTATTTTCTCTACATTTGTATTTTGAAGCCGATCCCCTCATGGGGACAAAGGAACACAATCTTGTATCAGGTTTGCACATTTATAAATCAAGTGTCATAATTCTACTGCCAATATTTACTTCAAACTAGCTAGGAGATCTATTCCCTAGAATATGTCCTTCCTGGAACTCTTTGTGTTTCCAAACTGGGGAGTGATATTAGTGTTTTCAATGGTGCAAGGAAGGGACTGAGAACTCATGAAGCCTTTAGTGTTGCAAATATGCCTGATGTTTGAATAGATAAAGATTTCCACAGGAAGCTGAGACTTATGACTATAATACTTATTGGAAGACGCCTATCATCTTCGACACCTCAAAATTTCCCACTGAAATCCTGTTGAGAGAACTGTTCAACTCCTCACCTCTGGGAATTCCTACAGCTACATCACCACAGAAGGCAATATCTCAATGGTCCATGGAGAGGTGGATGCGAAGTTGAGAGGTCGTCCTTCTCTGTAAAAATGTCAAATTACTACCAGCATTGATTTGGTGATGTTTACACAATCTTAATTTTTCAGACCTTAACATAGAGAAACCAACATTTACTAATTTGTTTGTTTATTCCTCTGATTGTTTACTTAAAGGATCTTGCCTTTTGGACAAGCCTGGTGGTTTAAGAATAGACAAGTATTTTTAAATTGGTCCACCAAATGACAAGCCAACAAATTTAAAACCAATTGTTATCTCTTATTCGCCACACCCATAAATCCAGCCTGGGATGTTTTCCCAGTGTCCTTGCATCATGAACAGAGTATTGCAAGAAGGTATTAACTTCTTTGTGAAGTGGTGCTTTGTTTTATTTTTCATGTGTGAGGGATTGGCTATGTTCAATGAATCAATTTCCTTGCAATTATTTTATAATAAATTGATGACATATCATTCATTATCCTTTTTTTTTCCCTCAAATCATCTGCCTTTCAGGGGTGGATGTGGACAGTCCTGACTCACCTGAACTCCATCAGTCTCCACCAGGATGCTCCTGCTCTGCACTTTCTCTCCAAAAGGAAGTAATTTTACCTCCTGTCCCTATATCAGCCAGGTTTGCAGTTTGACTAAGTACATCCTAACAGCTGTGGCTGAGCCTAGGTGTTCTGCTATCAATACAAAATAAAAAGGGGTATCATCATAAAAATCATCTTCAAAGATATTTCCTTACATGCTTAAGTACCACAGAGGAGAAGAGGCGGGAAAGACTGCAGCCTTCTTATATCCTGGGCTTTGGGTATTCTGATTTCTTCCTTGCTAGCAGAGGCAGTGAATTTAACACTCAGATTTGCTCTGACAGGCTGACAACTGATATCACAAGACCACAGCTAAGAGTGGTTTATTACTTTTAGGGGGATTTATTTAATTCAGTCTCACAGCCTGAGGGTGGGGTAAAGATTTAACTTGAAATTAAATTCCAGCAGGAGACCTTTTAATATAAGAAAAATGGGCAGAAGGATAAATGACATACTCAATTGCAATGAATTTAGAAAAAAAGGGGGTGCTATATTTAACACGGAAAAAAATCCCACAAAATCATTTCAGTTGTATGATAGAAATAGAAAGAGAAAGTGAAGATGAAACAGGAATGATAGTGAAACCCAAAAGATAATATGCTAAAGGAAAGTTTCTGACACACTAAAATCTTCTCATCATGAACGGGGGGAAAAACCCAGTTTATGAATGCTTTCCATCAATGTCTGAGTAAGTTGATTGAAAAAAAAAAACCCACAGACACACAGCAGTGTTTTTCTGTTGTTTTAACTTTAAACTACACAATAATTCTTGATGAAACTCTAAAATTCAGGCACAGCCAGGAGGAGCACTAACTGTGGTTTCAACAAAAACACAAGGAATGTCTACACCCTTACGCTTCAGAACTGAAAATGGCCCCTTAGAATACAAAGCTGAGGAAAGGGGGATTTTTGTCGGAACAGACAACCCAGACAGGTGCTGCCAGTAGGAAAACTAGAGAGTTCAAGGAGTTGAGCTTAGGATCCCTGGCTTGCTTCTGAGAGACAGATGTCACCAACACAGAGCAAGGGGACAGAAGACACCTCATGGTTGGCCTGTCCTGGAGCATTTGCGAAGTTCTCACCTTCTTAGGCATAATTGTTTCGGCTGAGACTTCCTGTGAAAAGATGCACTGTCATCAGAACTATTGATCTTTGAAGACAAATTTGATGTTCAGGCTTTTGAGATGCAAATACTCAAGAAAAGAGTAGGACACAATAAACAGAAGGACCGTTTGCTTAACTCTATCCAGTCCACACTTGGGAACAGGGATCCAGATTTCACCATCCTGTGGTCATCTCTGCACCAAGCGTGGCAGCAGATTCAGCCATACAGGATTTCTCCCTAACCATATGCCATATATGTATAGCATCTCTTCTCCCTTCAGGAACCCAAGTTGTCATGGCTTTGTTGGACAACTTTGAAATCTCACACAAACTTGCTATGGTCTTTTTTTCTCCCTCTTTATTCCTAAAACCCTGTGTTTGTTCATAAAATCTAAATGATTGCCATGTTGCATCTCACCTGAATGCAACATACCTCATAATGTCTGGCTTCGGAGCATCCATGTCTGGGCAATTGTTTCATGCCATTCCTTTAATCTATATTAAAAGGAGATGTACTAGATTGGCTTACATGAAATGGTCCAGGTAGTCCAACAGTGGTTCTCTCACACAGGACAGGCCAAGTAAGCAATATTTGTTCAGTCCACAAATCTCAGCAGCGCCAGTCTGATGCTGAAGGCCTGGAGGATTCCTGGAGAGCTGGCCTTCCATTTAGAATAGAATCCTGAAGGAGTTGGATTTTGTTTGTGATGAAATGTTGAAGCAACAGGAGATGAACTTCTCAGCAAGAGCACAGTCAAGCAGGTAAATATCAGTTTCCTTCTTCCTTGGCCTTTCATCTAGGCTGCCACCAGAAAATGTTTCTCCCATTTAGATTGAGTCTTCCCACCTCAGTGTTAAAGAAAGGCCTTCACAGGGGTGCCCAAAGGCTTGAGTTTCAGTTGATTCCAGATCCAGCCAAGTTGACAACAAAGTTTAACCATCACAGAGGCTAAGGAAATAATGAAACATTCTATATGGTAAATATTTAGGTCTAAATGCTTTCATAACCACTTATCACCTATTAAATACTGCTCAAAGTTCTCAAATTTTGCAATACTTTTAAGTTTACCACTATCTTTAAATGGAATACAAGGATCAATATGATGAGTGAGTGTGTGTGTGTGTGTGTGTGTGTGTGTGTGTGTGTGTGTGTATCCAATAAGTGAGTGTGGACATGTTCTTGAAGGTCAGAGGACAACCTTGGGTTTTGGTCTTTGCCTTCCATCATGTCTGAAATAAGGTCTCTTGTTTTTATACATCATACAACAGGATTGTTGGCCCACTAATTTGCCAGGAATTCTTCTGTCTCTGACCCCCATTTCCCAGTAGGAAAGCTAGTACTACAGATATGTGCACTGTTACCTGTGACTTTATGTAGATTCTATGGATTCAAACTCAGAGCCTCACACTTGCATGACAAGCACTTTATCTACTGAGTCATATTCCAAGCCCTCTAATATTATTTTAAGTACAGGTTGGGCGTGGATTGATCGGCGACAGCATACAGATTGAAATTTCAGTGAGTAAACCAGTAAAAAGAGTACTTCATCTTGTCAAAGAATAATTCTCTCTACATCTTCACACCTACCACCAACTTGTAGGAAGCCTCCTGACTTTTGTAAGTTATTATTTTGCACTTTAAGTAGAGGCTTTATTTATTTACTTTAGAATTATAATCTTCTGACATTGTTGGCTTATTTGCCTTTGTCTATGATTTGGGAGGCAACTTCTCACATATTGTTCTGTGAAAACTAATAAGACATTATTTTTTAATTAACAGTGTTTTATGTACTGGTGGGTTTTTCAGAGAAGAGTTTAAAGTCATTAAGCAAGGGCTGGGTGTACACTCAAAGAAATATTCCTGAGTGATCTGATAATTGAGATATCACCTTGCTTTATTCTACAGTAAAGCTGAACCCAAGCCCTGCCTGCTGAACAGCATAACCAGATTTTAGGTTAATTAGCTCCCAAGTGCCTAGTATGTATTTATACTACCAAAGGATCAAAAGGTCCACGTTTGAGTGTGTCTGGAGCTGGAGTATCCTTCTGTTGAAATCAAGTGTGAGTATTTAACTCGAATACTTCTCTGCCAAATAAAAAGTCAAATGCTTATAAACTGGTTGTACAAATGCATCCCTGTGCTGAAACTTCAAAGGGAGACATTAGAAGTTGCCTTTTCTTATCTTTAATCCAATGGCATTATGTAACACTCTCCTAAAATTCTTTAAGTTAAAACAATATAGAACATAAGCTGTCTGTGTGAAGGTAGTATATCTCTTACCAACAAAATACACTTTTAACCAAAGATTATAATGTAGAAAAGATACTCATAGTTCATATTGGCATATAATCTATTTAAAGGCTTCTGTCAAGCAAGCTAGTGGAAATTTTTTATTTCATTCCTTTCCCTAGGACTGTGCCTGGGTTCTGGGGACTAATTGAATGCCAAGACACTGAGGAAGAGAAGATGCCTGTCCCATGTTGTCTGAGCACACATTTCTCCTAGCCTTGAAAACATTACAGTCCGACTTCCCTTTGGTAATAAGTCCCACTGAGGGCCACAGGAACTTTTCTGCAAGAATATAAGATCTCCAAGCCTCATTGCTACTTACCCCCCAGAGGATTACAGCCCACATTCTTGTCAGGATGCCTCTGTGAAAGGTTCACCCATATGGCAAAAGACAGTGACTATATCACAAATACACTGTTAGAAGGCAACTAGTTTCCTTTGGTATGAATTGATACTATAAATTAATTTGTCTTTGGAATATTTCAGTTATGGAAAGAATACAATGTAGGTGAATTTCCTTAAGAAGTTACCCACAAATTCAGGACCCCTTAACATACAACACAACTCTACTCTTATTATTTTTTTCAAGCACATTTTATGGTTATTTAAAGCCGGATAAACTGACAGATGATAATTTCCCTTTCCAATCTTCTTGATGTATGTTTTCTAATGGAAAGTTCTTAAGAAGCTTCTAAGTTTAATTCATGTGGTGACTTGGATATAATAAATCCCCAAGAAAACCCAGTCATTCAAATAACAAGCAATGAGCCTCATCAAAATCAGTTTCAGTAAAATTCCACTCATAGATTTGTTGGGGGTGGGGGTTGTTTCAGCTCTTTCTTTCTTTGAAGAAACAAAGTCTTGAAAGGCACATCTTCTCCACCTGTCCTCTCTTTCACTGTAAGAGACCAAGAAGTAACCAAGTGAAGACAAATGTGAACATGCTCATGTTTATAAAGGGACTGAGCAAACTGATGAATAAGTAATACAATTCAACTTCCTTTCAATAATGGAAGACTTTTAAGGTAAAGTGGGGAGCTGGTTGTCTCGAGTCCCAGTTGTAGTGGGGATACAGTGAAAATCCATTTTAAAATATGCTGTCAAAAAGTAGAATCCTGTCCAAAAATAATTCATCATTTTAATTTAATATTTATAATTTATCTATCTTTTATACTCTTCCCAGTTCTAACCAGCTTTTACCATACTCTGAAAAGACGCAGTCACAAAGTTCCCTCTACCATAGGTAAGGCACACTCATAGCGGTACTTGGCAGGAGGGCACTAACCAGAAAGCAAATGTCAGCAAGAGGAGCATGAAAAGCCTGCCTCCTTCCACAGCTTTCAGCGTAGCTGTTGATTGCACTTCCTTTTCTTTTTGCCTTGCTTTTGCAGCCCAAAGATTCTTTACAGCTTCTGAGCTGTTTGCCCAAGGACCCTAAAATAAACTCCCTATATTCTCCTTAGAAATTCCCTCTAGAATCTTACCTCAAGTTTCTCTCCTTTTTTATTTATCAATAATTTTCAGTGTTGGACTAAGTAGATAAAGAAATAATTCTAGGAAGTAACTTGGAAATCATGTACACTATGATTTTAGATTCATTGTGGTATTTCAGAAAGCCAACTTTGGGCTAAATTAAGCTATATTGAGAGCAGGATGGGGTAAGACACAGCTCCAGACTACTCAGAGGCACTACAGGGCATAAGATTCCTATTACATGGGAATGTGCTTACCTCAGTGAACTAAGGGCTATAGTTTGGAAAGATCATTTATTACTTCAGGTAAGGTTCAAATTTTCTAGTAACAGCAGTTAATAATAATGACCAAAGCAATTTATTCTCAGTATGATGGTAAGATCATCTCACACTTTGTACATGGATGTTGATAGGGAAAGTGGTGCTACAGCTTGACCCTCCATGAGGAAATGCGTGACCAGATGGAATTGGGGAATGTAGGACTGTGTAAATAATAGCATCCTGGTTATCCAGACCAACAATGGGAAGGAAAGTTGATGCTTGAGTGATGGAAAGGTTCAATATTTCCCAAGATACAACTTCTCACCATCAGTAGGTAAGTCCTATGAACCTGTCTTCCCAATAATTTACTCTATTTACTGCCTTCCCATCCCCGCAGACCTACTTGGTGTGTGATATTGGACAATAGTATTCATCAATCAAAAGTTAGGTTTTCCCATTTATAAAATAGAACTAATATTTCTGAATAGTGTTGTTAAATTGTATAACATAAAAATGATTTAAGACAGTCAATGTTCAACACATGATAAATACCTTCCCAAATTAATATAAACACCAAACTAATGTTTTTACTTAAGTAAATTTCATTATTCCTAAATAGTTTAGCATCCCAATTTCCTTCCTAGAATCTTATAGCCTACCTAAATTATTGCTCACCTTCCCATACAGCTAGAATGAACTTCTTTTATTCTCCTATTTCAGTTTTCTGTATACCAGATGGAGTTTTTGTCATGTCCGGTGTTCAACAATCTTAATTTTATAGAAGACATTAAAAATCATAGTCAGGAAAATATAGTTTAAATTTTTTCTTCTAGTTCCCCTATAGGTTACATCTTAAAACTGTTTCTAGATAAAACATCCCCTAGTCATTTTAGTCTTAAGAACAGTCTTTCTTTCTTGGACAGTTAAATTTACTACCCAGAGTAATAGCTGGAAAAACATATTTGTTCTACTTATCTATTTGAAAAAATCATCCCATCCTTCCTCCACTTAACCCTGGGGAAAGTTTAGAACTTCAAGTTAACATAATAAGGAGAGAGAAACCCTCACCTTATGTCTAAATTTGCAGGAACAGTGTGATTAGTGTGACCCAGTCACTCAGCATCTCAGAGCACTAGTACCTCTATCACAACTCTGGGAAGAGACACCACAGAAACTCTGTGCACTGTTTTCAACAAATATAACTGCCTGGGTTCCAAAGGAACATTGGATATGAATGACATCAGCCAGGGAACTCCAGGTTAAGAGGCATCTTCATTTGTTCTCTACGGTAAACATTGTTAAATGGTGTAACACTGTGGCTAGAGAACTAGTTATAGTCATAGCAGCCCATTTAAAAATTGCAGACTAGTACACCTTTGTAAATTTAGAAGTGAGATACACTTGAGCTTGGTATAAAATTTTGGAATGCACCAGGAGGAGAAATATGGCTGGCTCCTCTAAATTTAACTCATAATATCTCTGGAGTCTTTGAGAAAGGTTGGTTCAAACTCTCCATATCTTGCCTAAATTGTAACTGTACATTCACAACATCTAATTTCTAATGTGAAAGTGACCTATGAACTGTTTTTCATGTTTTGCTTCAAGAATTTTTTTTATTTTATTAGTTCATTGAGAATTTCTTTTATCATATTCAATTCCTGACTCCACCGCTCCCAGATCCACTCTCCTCCCCTATCAACCTAACTTTGGGTCCACATTTTTTAAGCCATCAAATACAGTTGGTGCTGCCCTTTTACTTTTGGATGTATAGACCTCCACTGGATGGTAGTCAACCCACTAGAGGCTACAGTCGTATAGAAAATTAACACTCTTCTAACAACTATCATTTACTAATAACTCCTTAAGTAGGAGTAGGACTCCATGCCACTTGCCCTCTCCATGTTGGTATTTTCTCTGCCTTGAGCTTGTGCAAGCAAGTCCTGTGCATGCTATCACAACCACTGTGAATTCGTATGTGCTACTTTCCTATTTTGTGCAGAAAACACCAGTACCTTGTAATCATGCAACGCCACAGATTCTTAGTTCTGCCTCCTATTTCATAATTACCCTTAAGCCTGGGGAAGAGGAAGTATAATATGGATGTCCAATCTAAGGCTGAGAAGTCTACAGTTTTCTGTCTCTGTACCTTGGCAATTTGTGAGTCTCTATGTGTCAATTACCATTTTCTACAAAAAGAATCTTCTCTGATGAGGAATGAAAACTCTACTAATCTATGTATATAATAATAAGTCATTAAGAGATGGTTTAATTGCTGAGCAGCGGTGGCCCACACCTTTAATCCCAGCACTCAGGAGGCAGAGGCAGGTGGATCTCTGTGAGTTCAAGGGCAGCCTGGTCTACAGAGCAAGATCTAGGACAGGCACCAAAACTACACAGGGAAACCCTGTCCAAAAAAAACAAAAACAAAAAGAGAGAGAGAGAGAGAGAGAGAGAGAGAGAGAGAGAGAGAGAGAGAGAGAGTTTAATTCTATGCACATTTAGCAAAGTAATGGTAGTGGGTGCTCCT
The DNA here is from genome assembly GCF_949786415.1 of Peromyscus eremicus. Taxonomy (NCBI): domain Eukaryota; kingdom Metazoa; phylum Chordata; class Mammalia; order Rodentia; family Cricetidae; genus Peromyscus; species Peromyscus eremicus. The sequence goes on from NC_081416.1 coordinate 42,715,567, forward strand.
ATAAGTCCTATGACTTGTCTAGCCACAGATATTTAATCCTAATATCAATGTTAGATACAAGTTTCATCTTGTGGAGTAGAATTTAAACCCAATCAGAACATGATTGTTTGCTCCCATGACATTTATGCCACCCTTGCATCAGTGGTACAACAAGCCAGGCTGCTAGTTGTTGTAGATTACAGGGTTCAAAGTAGGGTAAGTCTCATGGTTATGTTGTCCTCTGGTAGCATGCATAGCACCTTAAAGCACTATAAAATCTAGTCATTCGGAATGAAACTTCCAGGTCAGTACCAGCTTTAGTTTCTCCATGTTCTATGACTCAAAGATCTTCAGCAATAAAGTCTTACTATCAAGTTCTAGAAAATAACCAAGAACATTGACAATAGACTATAATATTTGAGATCTAGGGGACCTAACTGACCAGCAGCTCCAAATGAAATAACCCATTCCTGGCTCTGGGCTTTCTATTTGTTAACTTGTAATGTAATGCAGGGGTATTATTGCCCAATTACAGGGCAACTCCATTTAGACTTGTTTTAATGTGTATGTGTATGTATATACATATATATATGGAAGTTTCTACAGTAGTAGGTTTCCATATTTCCATATGACTTTTTTAAAAGGTCTTTAATGTTGGTTATCCTTCCCCATTTTTCTTCCCCTGCCTCATCCTCCCATTCCTTACTTTTTTAACTCTCCTATTCAATTAGTCTCCTTTGACCCTTTATAACACTGTATTCTATCTCTCTTCCCCTGAAATTCCTTATGAAAGGCCTAATTAGTTCCAGATATGGTCCCCAAAGATACTCACATACTATAAAAAATACTGTTCTTCTTCATGGAGTCTCTGTGACAAGAAACACTGAGGGCAGGCCATTAGTGTCTCATTCTGAGCACCTGCATCAATTCTAATTAAACATCCACTGTGCTTCAGTCCTTGGTTGTTTTTGTTTGTTTGTTTGTTTGTTTTGTTTTGTTTTAGGTGTTTTTGTTTGTTTGTTTTTGTTCTTGTTTTTTGGGGTTTTTTTTCTAGACAAGGTTTTGATGTGTAGTTTTGGAGCCTGTCCTGGAACTCAATCTGTAGACAAGGTTGGCCTTGAATTCACAGAGATCCACCTGCCTCTGCCTCCTGATGCTGGGATTAAACGTATGCTCTACCACCCCCTGGCCAGACTTTGGTGTGTGTGTGTGTGTGTGTGTGTGTGTGTGTGTGTGTGTGTGTGTGTTATAACTAAGGTCCAACATTCCCCAGAAAAGCTATAAGTGATTCCATTATTATTATTATATTAACCCAAGAACTGTTGTCATATATTATAATAATTTACAGAAAGTCTCATGCAGCAGATTTCATATTCACTCATTTCTCCCTCAGAAGCACTTCAGCTTTTTCTGTTTTATTTCCTTCAAATAATAAGTACTCTGTCTTCTAAATCAGACTGACCATCCTTTCTTATTGTTTGTATAGTCTACTGTGCAAAATCTAAAACTAATAAATAACAATGCACCTTGGTCACTGAGGTTTCTTTTGCCTTTCTTCATGTCCACTCTAAATCATAATTCTTTGTGAGCTGCTCCCATAGTCTACCTGATATGTGATAAAACATTTCAAAATCAACTTTGAATAGCAACCACATCATTATCTCACAATCTCTGTGTTAGAAAGTTGGGCAAGACTTGTCCAGATAACAGTCTTAATCTATGCGCCACTAGTGGGCACAGTGCAAGCAACAGCAGTGGATGGGATTTCTGGAGAGTCCAGGTTGACTCCTGATTGGTTTGGTGTCTTGGAGGTAATGGCTGCAAGACTAGATCAACATTATCAATGTCTGGAGTACCTACAAAGAACATCTCTGTGTAAAAGTCTGAGGCTAGTAAAATTTTTTACAAGACCATGTCAGGGTCCAAGAATAATTTTTCAGACAGACAACAAGGAGCTTCACTGCTTCTTATGATCCAGTCTCAAAGTTTCAAACACTGCTGTCCTGTACTGGTCAATCAAGTTCTTACAACCAGCCAGATTAAAGAAAAGATAATTGGACTCCACCTCTTAAAGGGTGGAGATTCGAAGTGTTTATGATCACCTTTAGTCTATACAAGGACTTTGATTCATTTACTGAGTACTTTCTGAATCACTTAATTCATGCCAAACACTTTAGAGGTAAGAATTAAAAATCTGAGGATAGAACAGTGCACACTAAAGAAGAGCCCTATGTTGCTCTTGGTTTTCTTGATGGCCTCTGCTGTTGGGTGGATAGTTGTAGGAATGGATAGCGTCTCCTCTGCAATGCTCAGAATAAGTTGGTTGAGAGGCAGTAAGGAGCACTACTTAACTGCTTGACTCTTTCTGGGCAACTAACCTATCTCCTGCATGTTTGATAATAATACCTGATATTGCCAACATAAGCAGATCCATTTTGGTTTTGATTTTGTTTGTTTGTTTGTTCATTTGTTTGTTTTTTACTTTGCCAGCCTCATCCATGTTAGTATAACATACAACCTAAAATCATTTTTGTAGTTGAGGTTAAAGAAACAATTTGATTTCCAGTTCTACTTTTTGAAAGTTCCAAGGCCTACATAGTCTTTGAAAATTACTGAATTCAGTGTGTTTATGAACCTTTCTGCCTCAGTATGGAAATCCATTAGAGTATTAAGTCACAATGACAGTGTTTTTATATACCCCTGAGAATAAGCTTTGCCTGTGTAGCTTGTTCAGGCTGTTCTTGTTGCTTTATTTGTTTTATTTCTGTGAAATTTGATAAAATGATATGAGGAAATTACATGCAATATTGGAATAGCCTGGAATCTCAAGTTGATTCCATATTTTTCTGATGGTATTCTATATTTCAATGTCAGTGTATTACCCAAAAGAAAATCAATTGTTATGACAATATGAACTCAAGACACAATTATAGTGATGCATTTCGAAAAACATGATCAGATGTTTAACAAATATAAAGATGGTAAATTTATGAAGTTTTCATAAAATAACATTATCTTTTTGAAGGTTTATTTTAAACAAAATTGCTTTTAAAGGAATTTACAAAGAACATGCTTTTATTATAGTAGGGTTTTATTATAAAGGTAGATTTTGTTTTGTTTTTAATGAAATATCACACAAAAGAGAAATAAATATAGAGAGAAATTTGACTCCTCCTTTATAGAATTTAAAATCTTGCAAAAAATTAACACATGTTGACAAGGTCCAGTGTGTGCGTTTTTTTGTGTTTGTGTTTCTCTGTGTGTGTCTCTCTCTGTCTCTCTGTTTCTCTGTCTCTCTGTCTGTGTGTTAGTGTATTTGTGAGTGTGTGTGTGATATTTAAAGTCATAAGTAGCTGTTGCACAGTGCAGTGAATTATAACATAACATGCCCTTTTAATTTCTTTTTCATCATGAGGATCTGAATATTACCAACCTAACACCACAAAGTCTTCTAAGAACAAGTTTTGGACATTTAAGTAAAATGCCAGCAAGTAATGATGTCCTTTTCTAAGAGGAAATGATATCTGATTTTCTAAAACTTCTCCTTAGAAAATGTCAAAAGAAGAATCTAGTGCTGAAAGCAAGCTCTGCAAAAAAAAAAATATATATTGTTCAAAGAGTTGTGATTTGTAATATAATAAGAGCAAGATTGTCCTACAGACTTTTAGACTTGTAGTTAATGAAATTGCATAGATATAATTCATTTCCTATTTAACAACTGTATTTCATTTTTTATCATCTTTATGGAAATATTTTATAGATGGCTAAAAGAAAACTTCAAAGAAGAAAGTGGTCATTTTTCACGCACTAATTATAACTACAACCAAATGAAAGAAAATAATATTTATATATTTTGATTTCTATTTTTATTCTCAACTTTCTTAACTTTCAAAACAAATGATGCACTGTTCAGTTTAGTTTAGATTTCTAAGTATGTCACACTGAGGAAGCCCTTTGTAAGTGTTGTAAAGATTATTAGGTCAATTCTTCCTAGATAATTTTGTGATTATGGGTGGGTATCATGGTTTGAACACTTTCCCAAACAGGTCTGTGTACTAGAAACTTGTCCCAGTCACCATGGTCTGGAGGTGATAGAGTTTCTTGGACATGATTAGATCATGGATGTACCCTTAGAAGTGAATGTGTTCCTTAGTGGTGGATTATTCCCAAAGGAACTGGTTGTTGCAAAAGAGCTTGTTTGGTCCTTCTCCACTACTCACATTTCCTGTTTCTCAACCTTGCTCTCTTTTGCTCACTCTTACATCTTGAGCCCCTCACCAGACATTGTGAATCATTGGACTTCTCACTATTCAGCCAAATAAGCTTCTTTTCTGTGTATACTACCGAATATTAATTATTTTACTATTTAATGGAAAACAGACTGAAATAATGATAATAGGTTAAACAGAAATAAATTTAGAATTTTATTCAAAGTAAATTTAATGTGTGTCCATATTAATCAGCCTATCTTAACAAATCCTCCCCAAATCAGTATAATTCAGCTTACAATTGATATGCAGTTTCCATTAAAATATTGGATATGTAGTAACATTTGAATTTCAAATAAACAATTTATAGTATAAGCATACTCCATGCATATTTGAATCATGCTGTGAGGGTTAACCTAGTTTGTCAATTTGATTGAATCTGTCATCAACTAAGAGACATACAAACTTTTGGGTCTGTACATGTATTTCCTGAAATGATTATATAATAGCCCCAAACAATATTATCTAGCTTCCAGCCTAGACATAAATATATTCGGAAAGAAAACTGTGTTGCTTGTGGCTGCCTGTCTTTGCTCCTTGCTGGTGAGTGTATCTATCCTCTTGTTGCTGATGCTGTTAGCATCTTCACTGACATCAGAACCCAACTTCTTGGCCATCCAACATGGATTGAAGACCAACCACTGTCTAGGTCTTCAGAATCATATTGGGACTGTTGAAGCATCCATCCAACTGAATTAAGCAGACACCAAGTTCTCAGCCTCTGCAGTGTGCAGAAAAACAATGTTAGACTACCTAGTCCATATCCTATAAGCCAATCTAATAACTCTCTTTATAATATATATTCTTCCTATCAATTCTGTTTCTCCAGACATCCCTGACTAATATCATATTTATACCACGAAATTGTTGTTTATCTGAAAATCAAGTTTTCCTAGTAATATTCATTTTTTTATTTTCTGACTTGAAAATCCTAAAAATCTAAATCATTATTAAAAATTCAGAAAACAAAACCCAAAAGCAAACAAAAACCAAAGATTATATTAGTAAAATAAGAAATAATAAGAAATGTATTCAAAACATACTGTTAATATTTGGGCTCAAAGCAAAGAAAAGCAAAAGCTTGTGAGTGAAGAGGAAATAGGAATGAAAAGAAAGGACCTGGACAACCATATATTAAAACTTTTGTGGAGCTCTGGCTTTAAACATGGCTGTGCTGTTGCAGAAATAGATATGTAGGGCTGTGAAGCAGCATGACAGAGAGAAGCACCCTTGTGGGAAGTGCAGTATTTGACAGAGGTGACATTGTAAGTCAGAAGTCAGCGGCTGAGTTTCCAGTAAAACTCACTTAGTAGTTTACTTCCCAAATCGAAAATAAGTCTAATTATTCCCTAATGCTCCATGATAATTGCTTTGTGGAAATATTAAATTAAAAAAAAAACAAGCTCTAGAAGAATAAATAAATTACCCATTTGTACTCAATATGAGAAAGGATTGCCATAAGTGGAATACAAATAATGATAATATTGTTTATATTTGCATTAAGAGATGAAAGATAAGTTACAAATTTTAAAGAACAGCTTCAAGTTAAATCATGGTGTTTCATTATATATGGCCAATGGTAGCCAATTATTGTCAAAAACCAACAAACATAAGGAAAACTAACACAGTGGAAAAAATAGATCTGAGACACCAAGAAACTATAATAAAGGAAGCATATTTATATTCTGATTTTATATAAACATGAAAATTTGTTGTTTCATTAACAACTGGGTAAATTCTAGGTAAGATGAACCAGATTAACAACAGAAATTAAAATAAAAATCTCTGTATGATAAGTATTATCTTAGATCACACATAACTCTATGACAAAATCAGTTATATGACTATGGAAAATTTACAGTAAACACCTGTGGCATCTCATTAATGTACCTATGGAAGAGATGCAAGAATTAGTAGTCATTATAAAAAAAAAACATTAATATTGAGTTAATGCTTTCAAGGTTCAGAGAACAAAGTAGGAATATTTCAAGCAGCATATGACATGTTAAATAAAATAAATATTACAAGGGATATGGGCAGACAGGAACTCTCCATCTCTGCAACACAGGTATATACTGGAAATCAACATGGACTACTCTAGAAGAAGCTGATATGGGTAGTTCATCTCTTAACAGACAGAACACAATCCTAAAAATGTTAATGATTTTCTCTGCTGTAAAGTTCCGTAGCTCAACCGTACACTGGTTTCTGGCTAATGTCAGCCAATCTGTTAATCTAAAATGGAGTGTGCAAGTTGGCATTTAATGCTCGCATATCCCAAACTTGCTGTGAAGTCTCTGGTCTGTCTTCTGTTTCCAGATTGTTGCAGAGGAAAGACCTATAGCACAGAAGAACCTGTCCCTGCATGTCTTTTGCCTGGTTGCTTCACTGTTCTACTTCTTTTGCTTCTAAAAGAGGATTTTGAGGGTTGAAGCTGGAATGTGGAGGCCTGGAGAATATCATTTTGGTTCTTGAGAGGAAATAGGCCCCAAGGCAGAATTAAAGGCACAAATGTTATCAATGATTATGCCTGTGGAAGATAAACTTGCTTCTTAGGTCCATTTGATTAGAAAATCTTTTTCCAACCCTTTACTCTGAGGTAATGTCTATCTTTAAAGTTGAGGTGTGTTTCTTGTATGCAGCAGGATAGATCCTGTTTTCATATCCATTCTGTTAGCCTGAGTCTTTTTTTTGGCAAATTGAGTCTATTAATAGTAAGAGATATTAAGGACCAGTGATTGTTAATTCCTACTATCTTTTGGTTTTGATGGTGGTGGTGGTAGTGTGTGTGTGTGTGTGTGTGTGTGTGTGTGTGTGTGTGTGTGTTTCCCTTCTTTGGGTTTTGCTGGTGTAAGATTATGTATTGCTTGTATTTTCGTGGGTATAGCTAACTTCCTTGGGTTGGAGTTTTCCGTCTATTACTTTCTATAGGGCTGGATTTGTGGATAGATATTGTTTAAATCTGGTTTTGTCATGAAATATCTTGTTTTCTCCGTCTATGGTGATTGAAAGTTTTACTGAATATAGTAGTCTGGGCTGGCATCCATGATCTCTTAGTGTCTGCAAAATGTCTGTCCAGGACCTTCTGGCTTTTAGAGTCTCCATTGAGAAGTCTGGTATAATTCTGATATGTCTACCTTTATATGTTATTCTGTATGTTTAGTGTTTTGATTATTATGTTGCAATGGGACATTTTTTTTTGCTCCAGTCTATTTGGTGGCCTGTAAGCTTCTTCTACCTTTATAGGCATATCCTTCTTTAGTTTGGGAAAGTTTTCTTCTATGATTTTGTTGAACATACTTTTGTGCCTTTGAGCTGTGTTTATTCTCCTTCTTCTATTCCTATTATTCTTAGGTTTGGTCTTTTCATGGTGTTCCAGATCTCCTGGATGTTTTGTATTAGGAATTATTTGGATTTAACATTTTCTTTGACTGATAAATCTGTTTCCCCTATTGTATCTTCAACATCTGAGATTCTGTCTTCCATATAGTGCATTCTGTTGGTGATGCTTGCATCTGTAGTTCCTGCTCACTTACCCTGATTTTCCATTTCCAGAATTCCCTCAGTTTGTGTTTTCTTTATCATTGCTTCTATTTTAATTTTCAAGTCTTGAAATGTTTCCTTTGCCCTTTTTATTGTTTTTTCTTGACTTTCTTTAAGGAATTTAATGATTTCTTCCAATTTTTTGTTTGTCTTTTCCTCGATTTATTTAAGGGAATTTTTCATTTTCTCATTAAGGGCCTCTATCATCTTCATAAAGGTATTTTTAAGGTCATTTTCTAATGCTTCAGATGTGTTGGAATGTTCAGGTCTTGTTGTTGTAAGATCACTGGGTTCTGGTGATGCCATAGTGCACTTTTCTTGTTGAATGTATTTTTACACTGACATTTACACATCTGAGTTTAGGATGATTATAGGTCTGTGTGTTGATTCTTGTGTTGTCTTTGTTGGTTGGGTGTTTTGTTCCTTACTATCTGTTTCCTTTCTTGACTTCTGGCCGGAATGGTCAAGGGTTCTGGTGAGTGGCAAGTCTTCAGGTCCAGTAGAATGTCTCAGCTGAGGATTGTGGAGGTGCCTACATCCAGCATATCCTCCTGTTCTTCTGACTCATGTAGGCTGTACTTGTACCTACAGAGTCTGTTCTGATTTGAGCAGTACCTATGCCTTTGGAATCTGCTGGAGTTGCAGGGAAGGGCTGGCCATGGGGAAGATGATGAGGTGGGTGGGTTTGAGTAGCAAAGTGGGTCTTGGGGGAACAGAATCCAGTGGGTGGCACTGGCACAGCCTGCAGGCAGGTCTCTCATCTGCAGGCTGGCTTCTGGGGATGGCACCAGAGCAATGGAGTTCCACCAGAGTTGGCAGCAAGACTCAGCTGCCTTACTGGTGCTGAGATGGGAGGGGTAGGGGCATGGGCCATGCTCTAGGTCTTAGGGTCTGGAGGTTCAGCTAGGAGTCTCTCACTTGTTCTTCCAACTGGTGTAGGTTGTATCTGTGCCTATGGAGTCTGCTGGAGTTGTGGGAAATGGCTGGCCTTGGGGGAGGAGGAGATGAGGTGGGTGGAGTTGGGCAGCAGAGTGGGTCTTTGGGAAACAGAATCCAGTAAGAGATGGTGGTGATGGTGAAGCCTGCAGGCAGGTCTCTCCCCTGTTGGCCAGCTGCAACATTTTATTTTTGTATGGTATTTTGTATGGTATTTCTGTATGGTTATTTGGGAACTGGCTACCAGGAAAGAAAAGTCCACTTACACAGCAATGATGGGAATATAAGCACAGTAACACATGCTCTGTCTCCGGAATCCATCTTCTCACCTTCAACTCTTCCTCATGCCTCATTTATGGGACAAAAGTGGGTAGCTATATGAAAGTCAATATTTGTGGTCATTGCCTATAAAATTCCTGCTTTCCTATTGGTGGCTTCAATCCAATCTGAGATACTAAAAAATACACTTTAATATAGTCTTAAAATTTATGTTTCTGACACACATCAATTTCATTTCTCAAGTGTAACTCACTGATGTTTATTAAAGCACCCTATGGAGATTGGTGAAGGTATTTTAAAACTAAAATTATATAAGTAGCCATGAGTCTTAGTAACAAACGTGCATGGTAAGTTATATATACTAATGATGTTTCTATTTTTTTATGTGTATGTGTGTAGGTCTGTATGAGTGTGTATCAATGTCTACAGCTGCTTGTAAAGGCCAAGAGTTCATATTCCCTGGAAGTTACAGGCAGCTGTGAGCCACCAAGTGGAGGTGCTAAGAACCAAAATCTTGTCATCTGGAAGAGCAGCAACTCGTCTTACTTACTGAGCTATCTTTCCAAACCCCAGGATTTCAATTCTTTAAATTATAATCACTTGGAAAGCTTACCACAGGAGGTGGGAGCTACCCTTGGAGTTTTGGACTTGGTAGATCTGGTCTGTCCCCTGAGAAACCTTATGTCCAAATTCTGCAAATGTCATGGAGTTCCAGACTCACACTTTAGCAAACACTATCATATTTCAATTAAATAAGATACACAGATGCCCTTTGAGCCATAGATTCCTTGAGTCCTGATAAATCCAGTATCAGTTGAAATATACTCAATATAATCAAAACATGGAGCCCCTATGGTGATATATTGTGTACCCTAATAAACTTATCTGGGGATCAGAGGATAGAACTAGCCACTAGATTAAACATAGAGGCCAGACAGTGGTGGCACACACCCTTAATCCTATCACTTACATTTAGCAATTCATGTTACATTTGGTGCCCAACATTTGTGGCATGAATTCACAAAAAAAGTCGCTTGCCTGTGGCCTTGCAGTCCCTAACTCAGGCCCAAGCTGCACACAGCCAGTTGTGGTGGCACACACCAGTGGAATTTGCTGAAGGAGGTGGAGGCAGGAGGATCCCAAGTTTGAGACCAGCCTGGGAGCCTTGCTGAGGAGAGAAGCTGTGGCCAGGGCTGGGCCACAGTGTCAGCGGGATCATGGATGCAGTGGCTGCTGCTCTGCATTGCCGGCTGCTTCTCATTGAGTTGGTGGCGGTGGCAATGCTGCTACCAGGGACGAAGGGTTTACCAGTGCTTGTTCAGAAAACAATTGCCAGGACCATTGAGTTACAAGAAAGCATTGGCAAAGGTTGGTTTGGAGAATTTTGGCAAGGCAAGAAGTGGGAGAAGTGGTTGTGAAGAGATTCTCTTCTAGGGAAGAATGTTCATAGTTCCGAGAGGCAGAGATATATCAGACTGTGATGTTATGCTATGAAAACATCCTAGGATTTATAGCAGCAGACAACAAAGACAAAGACACATGGACTCAGTTATGGCTGGTGCAGATCCTTGCCAAGACAAAGTAGGAATGATCTTTAGAAGATGAGTCTGTCAGATATGTTAGACCTGTATGACAAACATGGATACCTCAACATTGCAGAGGAAACTTGGGTGACTGTCCAGGCAGCCAGCTGTTTCTGTCATTTCTCACATTTTTGAGGAGTCATTTGTTTGTACTTCCTCCTTACTCAGTTACTATTATTTCCTTCTCAGGTCTCTGAGGGAGTTGAAGATTAGATAGTTGTGGTTAAGTTTCCCTTGTTAACGAATTTAGAAAAGAAACTCACTAAAGAGGTGTAAAGTGTATAAGTTTGAAAGACATCAAAAGATAATTTTCAGTTGGTAATACAAGTTAGGAAAGAAAGTGAATTAGGTATATTGTGGACTCACCAAAATAGAATAATGGAATATTTTCACTGAATTTGTCAAATACAAATGAACTAGACATTGTTGATGTATTTATTGCCTGTATATATTGTATCTGGTTATTGTACTTATTGTATACAGTATTTCTTATATTAGTTATATTTTTTTTATTTTAGACAAAAAAGGGAAATGTGGTGATATTTTATTAGTGCTCTAATAAATAAATCTTGCATGAAGATCACAGGAAAAAGTCAGCCACTGTATTAAACATAGAGGTTAGGCAGTGGTAGCACACACCTTTAATCCTAGCATTTGGGAGGCAGAGATTCATGCAGAGCTCTGTGAGTTCAAGGCCACCCTGAGAACAGAGCCAAGCGTCGTGGCACACGCCTTAAATCCCAGTGCTAGTTAACCATAGAGGTCTGGAGGTCTGTACAGACAGGCAGGAAGTGATAGAGCTGGGTGCAAAGAGGAATTGATGAAGCTGGGCAGAGAAAGGAAGTAAGATGGCAGAGCACAGAAAGGCATATAGGGAGTGAGTATACAAAAAGTAGCTCTCTCTTTGACTGAGGATTTTCTAGTGGTAAGGACGAGGCTGGCTTCTTTCTGCTTCTCTAATCTCTCAGTTTTCACCCCAATATTTAGCTCCTGGTTTTTTATTAATAAGACCGTTTAGCAATTCATCTTACACACACCCTTAGTCCTAACACTTCCATTTAGCAATTCATGTTACAAACTCCCAACTTAGCAACACAGTACACTTTGAATAGTTGCTTGGTTCTCATGATTTTGTGCAGTGTTAGTGTTATTGTTCCCTGCTGCTACTCAGTATGAATCACACATCACCAGTATGTTAACAGACCAAAAGTGAAGAGAAAGGGAGAACACTCATACACCACTAGCGGGAATGAAAACTATCTAGACACTTTGGAAATCAGTATGGCTATTCCTCAAAAAGCTAAAAAAAATTAAGTCTACCATATGACCCTGCTATATCACTCTTTAGCATATGCCCAAAGGTTTCAGTATCTTCTCCAGAGATACTTGCGTGCTCAACAATGTCCGTTCTCATTCTATTCATAATAACCAATGGAAACAACTTAAAAGTCTTTTAACTGATGAATGGATAATGAAAATATGGCTCATCCACACAATGAAATTCTTTTCCACTACAAAGAATAATGAAATCATAAAATTTACAGATAAGTAAATTGAACTGGAAAAGGCTATATTGAAGGAGGTAAGCCAGACCCAGAAAGACAAATGCTACATATTCTCTTTCATCTGTGGTTTCTAGTCTTCTGGTGTAAGTGTACAACAAAAAGTAACCACAGAAACTGGAAAACTATAAAGGAACCAATATGGACCCTGGAGCTGGAAATAGGAGGATTCAGGTTTATGAAGGGGTAAGTGGGAAAAAACGGGAAGGAGGCTCTACTTTGAGAGAGGATAGGGAGATCAGTACCAAAGGAAAGGAAGTGGCAGAGGGGCAAATAATGCCAAGAATGCTTGACAAAGCCTCAAGAAATCATATTATTTTACATTTAGCTAAAATTATACAATATATTGGGGTGACCGTGCTTCCTACAAGAGCAATAGACTATCTAACAAAATCTCCAGCACCAAACATGAGAAACCTCCATTCCAATTATTGGTCAAGGAAGTCCAAGTGACTGCCCTGATATGTAGACTATTGCTGTTGCCTTTGGTTGCTTCTCAGAGGTTGAAGATAAGGGGGTTGGGAAGGTTTAGAGGAGTTAGTTGGGGGAGAGGAAAGAAGATGATCAAACTATATTAAATGAAAGTTTTACCTTGTTGTATTTTATTTGTCATGTTTTGTTGTTATCTCTTAGAAGCCTGTTTTTTTCTAATGAGAGACAGAGGGTAGATCCAGATGGGAAAGGAGGTGAGGAGCAACTGAGAAAAGTAAACGTGGGGAGGGACTGTAATCCGGATATATTGTATGAGAAAAGAATATATTTTTAATAAAAGGGGGGAAATTTTTAAATGTACTACTTAGACAGATGTATAATACTGAAATTTCTTATCAATTGCTTCTGAATTTATTAAATTTTATCAGTATATATTTATGTCCAATAATCATGTTAAATACTTTAATAAAATGCAAAAAAGAAAAAACTTGTTTAAAATTTAAATAATGATATTTTATTTTATTTTTTTTATAGGTGTTTAATCTTTTTTTTTTTCAAAGAAAACAATGATTTATTAGGATTTGAAGTTTACTGGTGATCAAAGAGGCAGGATCTGGAAGTAGCAGCACCAGGAACCACATAATAGTCCAGAGCTAAATGTTATTGCAGAGCTCCCATTGACACTACCATGATGAGCAAGGGCACTGCAGTGTGTGTCCCCAAGAATACTGGCTTTAGACAATGTTCCTTGTGCTGCTTCAGAAGATTGCAACATCTACAGATCTGAAAATGAGATGCAGCCTTCCCCAAGTCATCAAGCAGAATGGACTCCTCCATTTCTCTAGAACATAAGCTCTGGCATCCAGTTGATGATTCAGGCATGGCAAGATCACAAGGCACGGGCTTGAAACCACAGAGGAACATTGCCCATTGCTCTGGTCAGCTACCTTTCCTCTATGGCCTAGGCTCTCTTGTCTAGGGATAGACCTACCCAGAGGGCTGAGCCTTCCAAAATCAAATAGCAATCAAGAAAATGTCAAAAAAGCATGCTACAAGCCATTCTGATGGTGTAAGTTCCTCAACTACATGTCAAGTAGACTTCCAATAGTAGCCATCATAGCAAGCCATAAAGGAGAAAACATAAGCCTCAGTTTGCTGCAAAAAAACTTGATCATTAAATAATGATATTTTAAATTGCACATTTTTTCAAAAAAGAATTCAAGGGATTAGATACATAATAAAACATCCTTTTGATACATCAACAATGACATTACTATATCACACATTATGTAACATTTTAACCATTTCAAAGATAAAACCTCCAACTATTCAGTAGTGTTTACCACCACAGTAAAATAATTTAAAATATTAATGATAACATCCACCAGTAATAGTAATGGCATGTATTCTAATGAATTATGTGTTTTTATTGTTCTGAAGTAACTCCTGGAAAATCAGCACATAAGGCAGAAAGCATCTCTGGAAGAATATATAGGGTGTCTGTTTCAGATTATTAATAATATAGAGATCTGCTTAAAGTGTTTTTATAAATTCAGAATTATTTGTGGAGTCCCTAAGCTATTCATCTTAATGACTCATTGAACAAAAAGTATCACAGCAGAGAACTCACACTTGAAGTCACTAACATTTACACTTACATGCTGCCTAACAACTTCTTAAGTAACAACACATTTCATAGGACCACTTTTGATGGTGGTTTTATAACCATATATTGCACCGTCTAGTGATGCCATTGCTATTCAGTTTGTGTGGATGCAACTACAGGCTCACGTAATCGATAGATCTCAGGATGTGTACCTACATAGCTGTACTTGAAAATAATATATTTACTCAGTGACTGCTAGAAGACCTGTGTGCCTCAGAATCCATGTGGGTCAGGGACAAATAGAAATGTTTGTTACAAGATGCTGTGGATGGGAGGAGAGAATAACAAACTTCCAAATGAGATGATAGGTAAAGTTGGGAATTTTGTTTACGCTACTGAAGCTTTGAATGTTTCTTTGAAAGAAGTTAGACACGGAAACTCTTTCTGACTACACAGACTGTGTCTTAAGATGCTTGTTTAGCTCAATTCAGCTGTGAGTCATCGCTGCGACACTAAAATGTGGATCTGTTATTCACAGTCCTTTTTAAATATGAATAAGAGCATTAATTTTCCTGACTATGACTATATCATCTTTGTCAGGTCAGTCTAATTTGGGATTTCGATTAGAAGGAAAATAAAATTGTCTTAAACTGCCAAAGTCAATGGTTCCCCCATTTGCTTAGTCATATGCACATACTATGCTCTCTAGTTATCCAGGAAATCTGGTCGTTAAGACTTCTCCAGTTAGGGGTCTACTTTTCCATGGAAAAGAAAAGGAAATTCTTGTTAGACATTGGATTTTAATTAAAAGATACAGAGCTCCAATTCCTCCTAACAGAAACACTGATTTTCATTTTAAGATGTTTATTAAGCATTGTGTTTTTGTCTTTAGATGAAGCCAAGTTAAAGTTTTGTTGTCAAAAATCATTGCTGACTTCATTAATGACTAGTTACTTTTGTAGTATATTATAAATCAATGCTGCTCATTCATTTTCTTTTAAATAGCTTTCAACGCTGGCGTTTCTCATGATTGATTATGTCCCTCCCAGCTGTTTTTTTTTCCCATCCTCCAAACTACTGATATGGTTCTTACTTTGCTATTTCCTAGTAACACTCCAACTCAGCAAAAAGACAGACAGACCTACCATGGAGTATTTCATTCATACTGGGGTTGGAGGTAGGAGTGGGTTTGAATTAAAAGTAAAACTAAAATGCTTCTATTGGTTGTAGGCTTAACAGCTACATTAATTAAAACAGACTATTTCTGTGAATTCATCTCCTCACTGCAAGTGGCAAAGAAGAAATCGGAAGCTGGTGTAAGTCCCATGCAAATGATTTTTATTGAACATGTACTGCTCACATTTTAGGGACTGTATTCTACCTAAATAATGCAGGAGTATGCAATGCCTGCCAAACCCCACACAATGTTAAAACCCTACTTAGTGTTTTATCTTTAAAGAGAGTGCTCTGCACCCTTTGGCAGCTGATGAGTTCAGATAGAAAACATGCCAGGAGTGTGGACCGATGCATTAGCACACACACACACACCCCTGCCACAGAGCTGTGCCTCATCATATGCCATAACATTGGCAAGCAGAGCCCAGAGCTCTTTAAGAACACGAAGCTCATAAATAATGGTTGAATCACACAGGGGATAATTAAATGAGACAACTGAATGCCAATGGACTCTCCAGCAGAAAATATTCCTCAGTGACGAGCTTCCTGCCACTTCTTTGTTTATTTTTTTTTCTTTCTCAGTTTTAGCTCTGAGTAACAGTTCATTACTGCAGATACTTTTCAAATGGGAGTGCTTTAAAACTCTTCACACTCTAAGAAACATTTTGAGACATATTTAGCAACATTTCTCCAATGTCTATCGACTTGTACATAAACTCTCCTTTTTAAATAGTTTAGCATTAACCACAATAATCTAATGAGATACACCTGTTTGACGAACCACTCACACATAACAATCCAGAAAACCAAAAGGAAAAGAATTCTAGGATTGCAGAATCTTGCTCAGTTGTAAACTTTACAATGTGACTGGAATTTGTTCATTCATTCTTTTTATTTAGGGTAAATATGCATCGATGTTATAACTGCCTCCTCATTCTTAAAAAAAAATTAGATTCACAATGAATTTCAATGTTTCTCCACCAACCTCCTCTGAATTCTTTTTCAGAAATACTTAATGTCTTTGGCTTGACAGCTTTGTGCTCAAGGTTGGCAGGCTATTTTTAGTTCCCCGAGTATTTTAAAGACTTGAAAACACCCTGCTCTGGTTTGCTTGTTTATGAAATATATTTAGCAGACAATTACAGTTCATTTAATATGCTTTCATTGCTGTCTAGGGGGAAAAAAGCCCTTAAGGTTTTTTTGTTTTGCTTTGTTTTTTTTTTCTTTTTGGCAAATGAAGAGAAATATGAATC
This sequence comes from Peromyscus eremicus, assembly GCF_949786415.1. Classification (NCBI taxonomy): domain Eukaryota; kingdom Metazoa; phylum Chordata; class Mammalia; order Rodentia; family Cricetidae; genus Peromyscus; species Peromyscus eremicus. Next base: position 42,732,184 of record NC_081416.1, read on the forward strand.
TTTGTCCCATCGGGCCACTAGGATGGGACATGTTTACCAAACTACTGAGAATTGGGCGAAATGGAGAGACCACAAGGAGGGAACCTAACTCAGGTTTCCTTCCGGATCATGAGAGAGAGGGTTGAGTGTCTGGGGTCCCCATTCTGACCCATTTTTATTTAGTGGCAACAAGATAATCTTGCACAGCAATGCACAGCAGAATCTCAATTCCGGGTAGGCTTCACAGTTATGCAAATGTCCTCCCTGTCACTTTGGTCAGTTAGCAAATGCTCACTTAGTACCTGTAACATTCCAGGCCTGTGGTCAGTTCTGAAGCTCAACATGCAAAAAGAACGAAGTTGGCCCTTCCCTGCTTTGGTGGTAGCCATTCAACAAATGATTTAAATGGTACTGAAGGAGTCTAACTGATAAAATATCAGGGCAGGGGGAAGTTTGTTAAAAGATCTTTCATTTTTCAGGAATATAAATTAAAAGAAAGGCATTATAGCTGATTGAACAGGTAAGGTAATTGGATGAGATTAGACCATAGCCTCTGCCTTAAAAGGAATCCATGAAGGCACTAGTGAGCAAATTAACAAAACACAATGGCAGTTAGATAGAAGAGGAATGACAATACTGTTTGCTGAAGCCAATAACTCCCTACTCTTAGAAAATGTACATTATTGTGTTTAGAAAACATGTATTGCAGATGTATTGCAATCAAATAGTTTAGAAAAACAACGCTACATATGTTTATATTTTCTGTAAGAAGAGGACATAAACAATAAAACTGATGGGGTTTGGGGTTATATATTAACAACAGGTGAGTTATAGGTAACAGATTTCCTATTTACTATATTTACAATTTCTCTGTAAATTTAAAGTTATAAATTCATAATGAGAAAAATTTCACATTTTCTCAAGGTGATGAGTTACTATTTTCTAAAAGAATAAACAAAGTTGAGGGATGAATCTCAGAGGAGATGAAGGATTGGGGTGAAGATAAATAAAATACATTGTACCAAATTATCAAATAATTAATAAATGTCATATTATAAAATCTTTCTCAAGGTATGTAGTGTGAATGAGGAGACTATGCCATGGGAAATGGAGTGCATGGGGATATAATCTGTTCTAAAGGGGCCTTGCTGCAGAAATTAGCACCCACGATGATGCCCAAAGGGTATAGGGGAGAAGTGAGCAGTGTGAAGTGAGATAAAAGCATTCTTAGCACCAGCATTTATGAAGGTCTTAAGGCAGCTGAGCAACTAAACCAAGAGAACCCAATGTCACAGTATAGAAATGGCAGAGAAAATGGGCTGAAAGGATCATGTAGGGAGGCCAGAGATTCCATACATCCAGTCATAAGAACTGGAAGTTTGAGAAAGGCATGATGGATAACACAATACAATTCAAGGCAGAGGAAAGACACAAAACAAATATTCTAATGTGGCAAAAATATAAAGGGGTGGTAGTAGGAGCAGGCAGCAAGAATATTTTCACAAGTAAACATGCCCGGTAAACTGAATTCATTTCCTAGGACATCAGTTGGTGGAAGGAGAGAACTGACTCCTGCGAGTTGACCTCGAGCCTAAAGACAGACAGACAGACAGACAGACAGACAGACAGACACACACACACACACACACACACACACCTACACAGAAAAGATCTTTGAAGGGTCAAGTTTTACCTTTTAGAAAGACAATTAAGTCTGAGATTCTGAAGGGTAAGGACACACCCACACTTCCCTTCTCCTTCCCTAGAATCCAATGTCTTTCTATATGCTGTGAATAGATGTTGCTCTGATTGGTTGATAAAGAAAGCCGTTTGGCCTATGGCAGGATGGGATGGAGCCAGGCGAGAAAATCCAAGGGAGATAGTGAAAGGAGAAAGGAGAGGCAGGAGAAGCCATCCCATCCAGGTAGCAGCATGTAATGGCCCACAGGTAAACCCACAGAACACATGGTGACATACAGATTAATAGAAATGGGCTGAGTTTAGTTATAAGAGCTAGCTGGCAAGCTTGAACCATAGGACATGGCCATACAGTTGGTAATTAATATAAGCCTCTGTTTGTTTCTTTGGGTCTGAGCAGCTGTGGGACCAGGCAGGACACAGGAAGACTTCCAGATACAATCCAACTCAGTTCTAGTGCTATTTCATCTACTAAGGAAGAAGACAGTTAAGGGACTCCAGACTGAGGCTTTAGGAAAAGTAGTGTTGGGTCAGTCTTCGAAGTCAGAAGCTTGAGAACAAAATAAGCATCCCAAGTCTGAGATTAAAAGCTCCAAAGCACCCTGGAGAGTTTCTGATGAAAGCCTAGGTTCAGGAGCTAAGTGGTGTGGACCCAGACAATCACAAGAAACAAGTGCAGGGTTGAGAGAAGGGCTGTGCACGTGACAGGAGCTTTCCTTTTCTGCTTGTTCATTCAATCCAGACATCCAGCCTGTTGAACCATGCTGCCCACATACAAGGTAAGTCCTCCCCACTTGAGTCTTTGACCAAAATGGCACTCTGCTCTGTAAATACCTTCACAGAGACACATCGAAGCCAGCTAATTTCCTAGAAATCCCTTAATCCAGTCAAGTTGGCAACAAAAATTAACCATCACAGTAACTGTCCATGGCTGTCTATGATTTACTCACTGAGGTGGTAATGCTCTACTGTGAAATTTTTTGTAAATATTAGTCATGTAAATATTTTGGACTAAGATATGTTAGAATATTTTAAATTTGCTTAAAAATAAGATGCACTTACAAATTAGCAAATTATCTTTTAGAATTTAAAACCCTGTGACAATTTCATCAAAGCTTATGTTTGCATCAGATGGAGACTATTACAGAAATCCTCAACTGGTCAAAATACAGAGGACCACTAATCATTCAATGACCAATACCAGTTTATCAATCTACAACACAACACCTAAGCTCAGGGAACATGGAGGAGGACAAAATGACCGTAAAAGTCAGAGGACCAGGACATTTGCTATGAGATTTTTTTTCTTCTATATGACAGGAAAAGTACAACTATGAACTATCAAATGAATGGTCACCAAACAAGACCAGTACAATGACAGCACCAGTTGGCATGCTGGTGTGAACAGTGGAAACCTCACAGGGTCCCAGCCCTAGATGAACAGCTGCACGCATCTAATGACTTCTGGAAGAGAATCAGTCTTCTCCAAGGATGAGTCTCTGATAGTCTATCTAATCCCCATGTCCCACCCTAACATATGTACATACGAGCAACACTAAATGAACTCAGCAGGCCACATTCGTGTGTGTGTGTGTGTGTGTGTGTGTGTGTGTGTGTGTGTGTGTGTAGCAATAATAAAGAAGAAGAGGTCATAAGTTTGAGATAGAGTAGGAAGAAGTTGGAGGGAGAAAGAGAGAACTGGAAATGATGTAAATACAGTGTTCATGTATAAAGTTTTCAACTAATTTTCAAAATTTATATTAAAAACAAATGAAATAAAAGCTTGCCACAAAGCTAGCAATGCATAATATTGTGTAGATAATCTGGACCACAAAAAGCATTCTTCTAACTAGAATCTTACCTCCACAGTGGCAAAATGAATAACATGAACAATCTACACAGCTGTGCCAGCAACTATGAGGCCTCCTTGAACCTACCTAATCCATACATCCCTTTCTTCTGCAGACACAGGACTTCAAGCGAGGATAGTAGCTAAGAATTCAGATAACTCAGAGTCCTCTCAAGTATGCTATATATTCTACCAGCATTAGCGCTAAATGAAGCTCAAAAAAACAGTATATGGGCTTGATTGATTCTTATCAGAAAATGAAAAGAGATTTTTATTTACATATAGCTGAAAATCGGTTCTTTTAAAATGCTATTTTGCTATTTTGATTCATCAAACCAATGGAGGTTAATACAAGGGTTATTATTATAACTTTCCTATGTTCTCAGAGGGTTGAATTCAAGAGTTTAATTAAAATTTCTTTACTTTTTCTCATGAAGAGTATGAAATATAAGTATAATTGGGATAAAACTAACTCTGTGTATCCATTCGCAATACTCATATAATTATTTTTCATCAGCACTGGAAGCTGAAACAAAAACATAAATTATCAGTGAATGATTGCATGCTTAATTTTCTCATTTCTCACCCCTAAAATGCCATTAAAGGCATGCTAAATAAGAAAAATGCAGGTCAAAACATGTTACTAGAGGTCAAGAATTTTTTTCTCTAAAAATTTCAAATGGCCTGCAAATTTTTTAGTTCATCCTCATGGCTTGACTTTGAAATAAAATAAGAATGATAACTTTGAATGAAAAAGCAGAAATCACAAGGCCACAGTGAAATTGTAGACAGAGCAGCAGAGTGGCCATTGTCTGAATGGATGCTGAAGTCCAGTTCTTATTTTTCAACACAGTTTTTGAGTGTTGAATTTTAATCACTCTTGCAATTCGAACCCCTTCCCCTCATTTCATACAAGATCCATTACTTGAAGATTCATGCCTTCCACACTGCCTTACCCACAGTCATCAGGCTATCTCATTAATTCCAATAGAAACTCAAGAGCTACTCCAAGATAATCCTTTTGTATGAGTGCTTCAACTGGAGAAATTAGCTGGGTTCTGTGAAGCCCAGGAACCTGACATTGATCAACATCTAGGTTGGGCTTAATATTTGCTTCTGGTGCTTAGTTAAATGTATCTGGAGGAATCTTCATTTTGAGAAGAAAAATTTATTGCAAATTGTTTTTAGCACTTAAGAAGTTTATTGACTTATGAAACTCAATGCTCCTTAGGAAGGGTTGTCTAAAACTAAAGGTATGTCAGAGCTGTTCCTCTTCCTCTCTGCCCAAGGTTCTGAAACAGATTCCACAGGCTACTTCCCTTGCTCTAAAACCTCATCCTCAGATCAAGAGCTCCATACCTAACGCTCTCTTCATTTCTGAGGTATCTTAGTTACGGTTTCTGTCACTGCAATAAAACGCCATGAGCAAAAATAACTTAAGGAGGAAAAGGTTTAATTCAGCTTACAATGCCCAGGTCACGTTCCATCTCTAAGGGAAGCCAGAGCATTAACTCAACACAGGATGCAAGAACCTGGATGCAAGAGCTGAAGCAGAAGCCATAGAAAAACATTGTTTAACAGGCTTGCTTCTCATGGCTTACTCAGTTTTCTTTCCTGTACGACCCAGGACCATCTGACCAGGGCTAGCACCAACAGTGAGCTGGTTAATGTTAATGTTAATCAAACATTAATCAAGAAAATGCCCCAGAGGCTTACCCACAGGCCAATCTGGTGGGGACATTTTTTTTCAATTGAAGTTCTTCCTTCTCAAATAATTCCAGCTTGTATCAAGTCAATAAAAAGAACTAATCAAGACATGAGGGCTATACTAACGAAGTACCACATACTGAAAGAATGAACAAGTACTCATTCCCTTACCTTCTGGAGGCCAGGAAGTTCAAGATCAAGGGTTAGTTTCATCCTGAGGCTTCTCTCCTCAGCTTGTAAGGTGTATATTTTATCCTTGTATCTTCACATGGCCCTTCCTCCCAAGTTTCTGTTTCAAGACCATTATTTAATAAAGATATAAGTCATACTGTATGAAAGTCTATCCGAATACCCTTCTGTAAAGCTAACTTTTTAAGGAAATTGTCTCCAATTACAGTTCAGATCTGAAGTACTAATGCCTACACCTTCAACATATTAATTTTTCAAGGATAAAGGTTGTACTAGTTAGAATTACTAATGCTGTGATGAAACACCAACAACTTTGGCTGCCTCTAGAACACATCTGTGTGCTGACTCTGAGGAAACACTTCCCTGAAGATTTCACCTCAATGATGCCGGTCTCTTCTTAATCACCAATTTCTTAGCTCCAGCTCATTATTACAAATTATCCCAGTAAAGCAAAGATTTTACTTCAGTGGTGGTGATCTTTTGTTAATCCTGGCTGATTCTTCAACTCAAGTTATCCAGAACCACAAATTCTCAACTCAAAATAGCAAAAGATAGAATCTTTAAGGGACTATCAAATGTCCCTCCAGAAATTCAAAGGCCAGGCCTCCATCATCTGCCATCTGCATTGATCTCAACATTCTCGTCTCCAAAACTCCCACAGGAAAGTTCACCAATCTTTGAACATTCAATGGCTTTTCTATCCCAGAGTTTCTAAGTACTTTGACAATCTTCCCAAAAACAATATGGTCAGGAATGTACAGCAATAGCCCATGATCCTGGTACCAATTTCTGATATAGTTGGGGTTACTTTTGCTGTGATGGAAAACAATTACCAAAGCAACTTGGGAAGGAAAGGCAATTTTTTTACTTATATTTCCATATCAGTGTTCATCATCAAAGGAAGTCAGAACAGGAACTCAAACAGAGCAAGAACCTAGAGGCAGGAGCTAAGGCACAGTCCCTGGTTGCTGCTTGCTTGTCAATCATGGCTTGCTCAGAATGCTTTCTTATAGAACCCAGGACCACCAGCCCAGGGATAACACCACCCACAGTTGTCTAGACCCTCCCACATCAATTACTAATTAAGAAATTTTCTTACAACCTGATCTTATGGGGGCATTTTCTCAATTAAGGTTCCTTCCTGTCAGATGACTCTAGACTGTGTCAAGTTGACATAAAATTAGTCAGCACACAGGTCAACCCACAGTGGTACTGATGAGTTCGAATAGTAGAAACTTCCTGAGAAAGAGCAATACTGACTTCTGGCACTAACCCCTGTAGAAGTCCCAGAAATCGTGATGTCACTGTTTGTCAGTACTTCAGGAGTCATGTGTCCTTTATGGATGAGGTGAATGGGATTAGATTGTCGTTTTTACCCATCCTTAGATAAGAGTCACATGCAGCAGAAAAGAATGGCAGTTTCACAAAGCAAACATGAAACATCTTTAGGATGCAATAAGGATAGCAGACAACCCTAAACAAATCATGGACCTTAAAGCACCAGAATATTTGTCAAAAACCTTCAAGCAATAGAAATAGAAAATCACTATCTTGTATTAATTACAGTAAGTATTAACCCAGGGAAGAAAAACAGAAACAGAGGGTGTAGATAGGCTCAGGAATAAATTATTCAGTGTGTTTATTTATTGTTTTATAAACTCTGTTAATTATAATGGGAAAAACAACTGGCAGATGATCACTTTAACCAAAATAATCAAATTTAGCAATATGTGAAACATGGAAAGAAGCACAACTCTGAATCTTATCTGTTAGTGTATCACTTGGATCTGAACCTGATAAAATTCATAATATGGAATATTTTTTAGCCTGGCTAGAAAAATGTTTTCATAAATGTCAAAACCATGAAAGACACAAAAAGAACAATAAGCTACTCTAGAATATACACACACGACAAATTAAATGTATCATATTTCTTAGCTAAATTCTGAGTCAAACAGCAAGAGGCAGAGTCAGAAAAATATCATATTAACCAGACAGAAATAAGTGCCAAGAATAGGTTCCCATAGTATAATACTTTATTAGGTTGACGATGGGAGAGAATGCATTGCTGTTATGCAATGAATGCTAAAATATGTCAGTATATTTGAATGCTAAAATTGTATGTGTCCTCATACTGGTTTATTCTGAAGAAGCAGAATAAAAGCCTTTCCATGAAAAATAATAAATGCTTTGATGTTTGATGTTTACACATTCTTGAACTGTTTACTCTTTTCTAGTGTCAAGCAACTCTTGGTATCTGATGGTTCCATGAATTTTATTTTCCTTTAGTAAGAGTATGAGGTGGAAATGATCTGTTATTGTTAAAAGATCTATAACTTTCACAACAGAAAACTGAACATAGAAAAAAAGTTGATTCTTCATCCATAAGTAGCAGTGGGATTAAAGAAAGTGTTGGACACACCACACAAACATTTATTACATGCTAAAGACCCACCATATTTGTCTTCATTATCTTTTAAAACATTTTAATTCTTTTATTGCCTACTCAAATTAAAACTGTGGTTTCTTATGCCACTTCCTACCTTTAAGTAATATTTAGTAGTATCTTCTTATAGCTTTTTATAAGAAATCTTATCTATTTCCCTGAGAACGTAATCAGGATGGAAAAAGCTTGAATTAATAGAAAAGATTAGTCAGTTCATTTTAAGAACAAACTACCAAAATGACTGAAAAATTCAAGAAGTCTCATTTCTCATACCTCTTAAAACTATAAGGACTTCTATACTTATAGCTGGTATGTATGTTTACACAGCAGAAAAAGTTATAACTAAATAATTTTCTACTAATTTGAAAGTCTAAAAACCTGTGATGCTTTATAAGTATCAAGACACTGTCATGATTCTTAGAGATAAAGAAGTGCTTTGTTTTTGAAAATTTTAATTTTAAAGTAGGGACTTGAAAATACACCTGAACTTCATAACACACCTGTACACTCAGACCCACCTCTGATTTTATAATATGCACCAAATAATTAGGCTAATCCATGATCACAGTGACTTGCTTATGAGAAATAACACAGATATACTTATAACAACTGTACATTTACATATTAGTTCCATGAGAGAAAGGTCCCAGAGACCATAAAATATTTCTAGGTCTCTAAGTTTCTCTTTTGCAGCAGTTTACGTAGTTTCCATCTACTGTTTCTTTCACTAATCTGCATTTGCCTTTTCTGTTCTTCTTAGCAAAAATGTATACTGAAATCACATTATATATTATCACTGCTTTAAAGCATATATTATTTATTCACTCAGTTCTTGAATGCTAGTATCACTTTGAAAATCTGTAAAATACTAGAATACCACGTGAAAATTGACTACTTTAACGAAAAAACAATATTTTTATTACCTTCCACAATTATGAAATATAATCTGAAGCCAAGCAACTTTTTGGTTATTAAAAGTATCAGATGAAAACAATACCACATGGCCAACTGGGCTAGTATGTCCAAGATGAGCATTCATTCACTGGCCACTTGTGCTAGTCATAGGTACTGACCAGGATCAATGACTGAAGTGCCAGCCTCCTCCTACAGTGAGCCTCCCATGCATCTTTGGCTCACTATGTCAGTGTTTCTAAAAATAAATCCAGTTTTGAATATTGCACATCATCTGTAATCAAAGCAACAATTAAAGTTTATATTACAGAAAAATGCAAAAACAAAACCCACCATATTTGCTATTTTTTAAAGTACTACAAAATACACATCAGTCACATGAAAGCATCTAGAAGGAAGATTAAACAGAATTAGTGTTTTATAGTGTTTTCTTTATGGATTAGCTCAAGAAGAAAATCTGGAAAATTTTTATCTCATAAAATGACTTTTAAAACATGTAAGCTATATTCAAAAATAGTAAAAATAAATAAAAATAATGATCAGGTTTACAAACAGAAAGTAAATAAAACATTGACATCAATAAAGTGAACATTGCTTTGATGAAAAGAATATAAAATTTAAGATTTTATAAAAATGTTTCTTAAAAATAGGCAAGCAAAATGAAGCACCAATTATCAGGACCCAAAATCAAGAAGGAGCCAAGCTGGAGCTCTTAAATAAGATAGCGCTGGGCTGGGGTGTGGTTCAGGGTAGAGCACTTGCCTAGCTCCTACAGGGCCCTGGGTTTGATTGCAAGTACTTTTTTTTTTTTTAAGCACAGCACACACTGGGAGGGAATTGTGAGAATTTCTCTCAAAGCCTGACCAGAACACAAAGCTTGGCACTGTCACCTCCTCTCCTTCACATTATGCTACAGTGCCTAGCCAATGGACCGTGGCTAAATTAATGAATGGGGAAGGAATTTGGAATGAAGATTTGCAATGTTTGCAAATGATATAATGGCTTACACAGAACATTCATGGGAATCTACAGAAAAACAATTAGAATAATGCATACATTTGGCACAAATTCGGGATGTACATGCAATATATATCAAATTTATTTGAAATAATACCCCAAAATTTTGGAAATTATTGGTTATATTTACATAATTAAACATGTACCCAAAATATTACCTATCTACAAATAAAATTAACAAGCATGCAAATAACTCTGACAAATATTGTTAGGAAAACCTTAAAAATTGATTTGTATATTCATGTTTAAAAGCAATATTGTAATTAGTTCTTACAAAATTGATGTATAAATTCAAATCAATTACAGTAAAAATATCAGCAGGGTTTGTGACTCTCGCAGTGTCTGTGTGTGTGTGTGTGTGTGTGTGTGTAAATGTACAAATAAATCATAAAATTTTATATAAGAGTTCAAGAATATGGAAGACAACATTTTTCAAAGAAATTGAAATATTACTGTGCCGAATATATTTTAAATCTAATTAAAATAATAACAATGATTGCAAGAAAAGCAACACTGGTGTCTGCTAGAATAGAGGCTAGAAACAGACACACTCACTTGTAAGTGCTAGACTAATGATAAATGTGCCAATGGAAAGCAACAGCGAAGGACAATCCTTGATTATGTAGTGCAGGATCAGTGAGATATATATGGAAAAAAGAGAAACTTGGTCCGCGCTTCACACTGTACACAAAAACCAATTTCAATGACTAGAAGTAAACACAATCAGAAAAAAAAGCATCTAGAAAATCACGTTCCAAATTCTTCATGATTTTGAGATGAGTAAAATGCTTTTAAAATATTGACAAATAGATCTGAGTGGGGGGGAAACAAAGGTGATCAATTGGACTCAACTAACACTGTGACTTTTGGTTATCAAAGATCTCAAAACAAAACAGAATAATATATGGCAGAAAGTATTTGCAACGTATGTAACCATGAAAATATTTGTATCCACAGCATGTAAAAAATCATAAATCCTTGAGTTATGCTTGGAGAGGCACTTCAATAAGAAGATATATAAATGGCCTTTGAAAATTTGTAAGAATGCTTATCTTAACAAGTTAAAGAAAGGCAAATGAAAGCTACCAAGAGATGACAGAACATACATATTTAAGGACTGAAGTCAAGAGGACTAATGATGCTTAGTGCTGTTAGGAACGAGCACTCTGAACTATCATAAAAGGCTGGTAGCTAAGTTCTCCTCTTGGAAAATTGTTCAGCAATATATGCTAAGATGTAGCACTCCTGATGACCAGCGATTCTACCACTAGAATATATCAACATTAAAGCAAAGCAATCATGAGGCCAGTAACTCCACACTTGGTGTTAATACATAATAAAACACAGCCTAATATTTTAGTACTTTTTTAATAATAAAAATTTATCAGGGCAGGAGAGATGGTCCAGCCAAATACTCACTACACAAACATGATGACCTGCATTTGAATCCCTAACACCCATGTAAAAAGCCAGGTACAGCAATGCACACAAGTAATCATAGACCTAGGTTGATGGAGATAGGCAGATCCCTGGAGCTTACCACCCAGCCAGATAGCCTAGCCAAATCAGTGATCTTCAAGGTCAAGAAGAGACCTATATCAAAACATAAAACAGAAACTAGACAAGTGCAGCAAATAAGTCACTGTGTAGAGTTCTCTGTGCTAAGTGGGACATCTGTACCACACCCTCTACCCTCAAGGCTCAGGGACTATCAGAGAAGAAGGAGCAAAACAATATAAAACCCAGAGTTTGGGGAGGACTGCTGCAAAAATGTTCTCTGAATATAGCAAGGCCATAGCATACATGAACTCAAAGTAGCCATGGCAGCCTTCACGAGACCCACATGGTATGAAGCCAGTAGAAATTCCAGCATTGATGTGGGAGGAGAGAAAGTCTCTTTTCCTCAGAGATGTAGCCCATTGTAGGTTCACTATGCTCCAGTGGATAGCTCCAAACTCATGTGCATAATCAAACTCATTGAGTGAAAAAAAAAAAAAGAAGAGGACATGAAATTATGGGGGACAGAGACATTATGGGCTGTCTGGGAGGAGTTAGATGGGGAGAGGGGAGGTTTTGTACAGATTTTTTTCTGAAGTAAAATCTCCATCTTGGAGAGGGGCTTCTTAAAATAGAGATGTTCCATTAGGAATTGAAAACATTCCATCCCTCAATGAAGCTTGTTAATCATAGGAAGTAAGTAGTGCAAAGGTTTCAGGAAGTCCCTGAAACCAATCAGATATACTAAGTCACTCTGTCCTCAAGTATACATAAGCAGTGAGGACTGCTGACTGTTGAGAGACATTCTCAGAAAAGCTGAGCTGCCTAGAAGAGTCTTAGACCAGTAGAACCACCTGGAAAAAAACAGACATCCCAAGCCACCCTGGTAAAGCAAAGATCAGCTTAGCTACTGGGAGAGGCTCAGACCACCTGAGCTCCCCAAAAGAGACAGTATCCAACCTCTTCAATAGCCTGCAGGTTGTACAGTGTGCTCCAGGCACCCAGCCTTCATGACTGACACTCATTCTGGAGTTGGACCTATTAGAAATACAGCTGTCTTTAGGTCAGTTTTGCTCCTGGAAATAACCCCTTACCCATATTACTGTAAGTCGTCCCAGTAAAACTCATTGGTTGGCCCATTTCCCTGGTGATATCCTTATGTTGGTCTATCACAGTTCCCTAGATGGTGGGAGTGTGAATAGTCATTTGTTCCCATCTCCCCAGGAACAGTGCCTCACAACATTTGGGTATAAGCAAAGTACATTTGATACAAGTATGAAATACTCAAAGCACACATAAAATGTAGATTTTATTTCTACAAAGTGGAGAGCAATTCAAGAAGACACCTGAAATCAACCTCTGGCTCGCTGAATGTACCTATGCATGCAGAGCTGTAGGCATATACCCACGCATGATCATATATGCACACATATACCACACAGAGAGAAATAAAGGAAAAAATAGCAGTTACAAATAGCTGAGATTCAGCTGTTACAGGCAGCCATTTAATAAGAGCCTGACAAAATGGGGTATCTCAATATTCCAAGTAAAATGAGACAGATACCAGCTATAGAAAGTTAGAGAATTTTTTGTTATGTCTCTGCTACTCCTACAAAAGCTTGCTGTTTATGCAGCAAAAAAAACAGGTCTCTGAACCTCTTCTGGCCTGAATTTGCCCAATTGTGTATCATTCCTTGGCCAAATGATCTGAACTAAAAAATATTTTATCTATTATTTTGATTGTAAGGGCAGTGAAGTGTCTCAGCAAAGTAAAGGCATTTTCTACCAGGGAGGATGACCTGAGTGTGATTGCTCAGACCCACATAATGGAAGAAGAAAATCAACTCCAGCAACTTGTCTACTGACCTCCACACATGGCACAGACATATGCAAAGACAAGAGGTACGTGTGTGTGTGTGGACGGGAGACAGAGAAATACACATATAAATAAATGTTAAGGTGTTATTTTAATACACATATAATTTCATCTCTGTACAACCAACCACTAAGACATATGTGAGAATTTTGTAGTTACATAAATTGCAATAGTCCCAAACATGAAGCAACCCTACTGAAGTCAGCAGTGGAACTGTCATTCAAATTATAAATGTTCACTTAATTGAGTTCTATATGGCAAAGTAAATGGACAATGTTAATAATACCAATATTTGGTGAATATGATAGACAGGTAAATAGAGCTGTTGTGGTGGAGATTAAGTGATATTATTCCTATAGAGGATATATTATTTTGGAAAGCCTTGAAAGATGTATCAGTTTTGCATGGGTTTTTTATTTTTGGGGGGTTTTAGTTTTGTTCTTTTTTGCTTACTTTTCTTTTACTTTCATGCTGGAGAGTTTCTCTCTGATATTCCTTCTTGCTCATAAGTTTATAATATTGATGCTCTTCTGACCTTTAATGAATGTGATATCAAGGAAACACAAAAAAACCTAAGAAATGCAGGATGAGACAGCTCTAAGTTAAGGCATACTGAGGCATCTGAAAGTCTAAGACCATGCAAATGGCAGAAAAATTTTCGTGGAAACAGTGCACTGGGAGCACAAAGTTTATTGCGCTCACAGATCACCAGGGAACTCAGGAACGTTAATCATGAGGGATTGTTTTTTCAATGGAAAAGAAGTGAAACCTGTTCTTCTATCCAGAAGGCTGGGAATCAGAGGTGATTAACAGCTCGGTGATCTGCAATATCTGTTGGGCCAGGACATATCAAGCTACCACAACCAGGACAGGGGTGGTTAGCAGTATAAATGACCCTTACATTATCTGTATAGCCAGGGGCTCCTCCAACCTCCCACAATCAGGACCACAGGTGCCTAGTAGTATAAATGACCCTTGCATTATCTGTATAACCAGTGGCTACCTCAACCTCCCACAACCAGGACCAGAGGTAGCTAATAGCCCAAATGACCTCTGCACTATCTATATGACTAAGACCAGGCCAGATGCTTCCCTAGGCCCTTAAGCTGATCCAGGTAGCCTATCTCCAGAACCCATCTTCTTGGAAGAAATGACAAGTACTCTGAGCTGAGTTTCAATGTAATTATGCCTTCTTGTTCACTGGGGATTGTGTTATAGCAGGAAACTTTTTTCCAAATGATATTGTATTTAAATATGCTAGCGATAAACCACCTGGCATCAGACTCTCTAGAATACTCATTCTTCTCTCTTTACAGATCATTTCCCTGCCTGCCATGACACTGGCAGAGATTCCCTAACAGTGGACTTATTCACAAGATGTCCTGTCCCACTGAATGGACAAAGGGCAAAGAATATTGGGCATCAATGACAGAGCTGCAGCCCACTGCAACGCAGCTGAGAACACAGAGAGGAACATGTTACCCAAATACATCATTCATATGTTTCTATCCTATAGGCTTGGGAAAAGAGTCATACACAAGTTCTGGGGAACAAAGACATTTATTTTGTTGTTGTTGTTGTTGGTGGTGGTGGTGGTGGTGGTGGTTTTTTGTTTTTGTTTTTGTGTTTTTATTTTGTTTTGGCTTTTTGATTTTAGAGACAGGGGTTCTCTGTGTAACAGCCATGGCTGTTCTGGAACTTACTCTGTAGACCAAGCTAGCCTCAGACTCACAGAGATCTACCTGCCTCTTCCAAGTGCTTGGATTAAAGGTGTGTGCCACCACTTTCCAGTGACCAAGACATTTGGAAAGAGAGCGTTTACACATGGGTTTGTGCAATTATTAATTTCTCTAAATGTTATTCAGACCAAGAGTAGCAAACACGGCCGGTTTTCAATGCATGTCTGGAAGAAGATTTGTAGTGAAAGTTAGCAGAAAATTCTGATGAGGGTTTTTTAAATATATTTAACTAAAAACTGAGAACTTAGTGAAAGCTTTGTACTTTGAGATCATAGTTATACTGTGTCACTTGCTATGATATAACTCAGTCACCTATTCTCTCTGTAGCCAATCTCATGTCTAAATTCATATTAGAATATCTATCAAACAGAATTAACATGAAGACTGAAAGCTAAGAGGTAAAAAGTACATATGATATACTTTAGTAGTAAACAACTACTCCTAAATAATGGTTGATATCTAAAAGCAGGCACATTTATGCACACACACGAACATGTTAGCTAAGGAGAGCCTTTAGCAAGAAATTCTATGAAGAATACAGAACTTTACAGTTTTCATGGAGCCAGATATAGGGAACAGGGAATAAGCATCAGTTAAGAATTATCACATTGGGTGCTGGATATATGGCTCAGCAGTTAAGAGCATGCCCTGCTTTTGCACAGGAATTGAGTTCAATTTGCAACAACCACATCAAGAGGCTCATATCTGATTGTAACTCAAGTTCCAGGGTATCTGGTGCCTTTTCCTGACCTCTGTGAGCACCTGTGCTCACATGTACATACTCACATGCAGACATAAATAAATATGCAATTAAGAATTAAACAAAAATGAAGCATTTGTTAAAAATAAATTATACTGAAGAGAATAAATATTTGGTGGTTCATATATAGTATGTTATGCAACTATGTATTATCATGATGCTATTGAAATGTCCTTTGCCAACTGACAATATCATTGCTTATTTGTAAGTGTGCAAATGTAACAAAAATTCCTGTTTCCATAAGCTATGTTTTATTCTTTCTGTTTTTCCGTGGACTACTTTTCAGATTTCCAAGTGTTAATTTTCAGGGTTAAGGGTTAACCGCTTTGATTATTTTAGGATATATCGAATTATAGAACTAGTCTACTGAGCAAATCAGTCTTTACACAGGTTTAGATGGATGAGACTCATTAAGCAAAGAGTGTGAGGGAGAGTAAGAAACATTTGCTGTCCTCCAAATGAATGCATACTTAGTCCAGACACACATACAGTTCTAAAGCCTCTCACAAAGTACTGGAAAATATCAACAAATGGGGCTATTTTCACACTTCCCAGTGTTTTCAGGCTTTCACTGGTTTTTAAATTAATAGAAGTATGACAAAATAAATATAATTATTCCTTACAAAAACCTTTTTGAATGACCACTGTCCTTTTTTAAAATAAACAACAGGTAAGTCATTGAAAGTCTTCCTGATGTTAGTAAACACAATTCTTAGTTACTGTTCCAGGAATAATCTGTTTAAAAAGTAATTTGTGTCATAAAATATGCCTAATCACCTCAGAAACAGAATAAATTTGATAGTAGCAATTATTTGACAGGCAAAGATTAGGTGTGAAGAAATAAGAAAGCCACATTTAAATAGCTTTTAATAAAACACTTTCTGAAATAACACTGAAAATACACTAAAATATGTGTAGATATGTGTATACATATATATATATTATGTATGTATATATGTATTATGTACATGTAGAAAGGAAGTTATTGTTTGCTGTCATTAAAAATATGTATATGTACATTTCTGTGCATAAATAATCACAAGATGATAGTTTTTTCTTCTATTATGACTCAAAGTGTATGGAAGAATATGTGCATGCCAAAAATAAAGTGATTTAGTACAAGACATGATGGCTCCTGCCTTGAATCCAGAAAGGAAAATCTCTCTAAGCTCCAGGTCAACCTGGTCTACAAAGTGAGTTCCAGGCAAGCCATGGCTATTGAGTGAGAATCTATCTCAAAACATAAATTCATTAATAAATAAAATTAATAAAACAGCTGTACATAATTTTATATAAAGGACTGATCATTGTGAATTTCTGTATTTGTGAAGAGGATGCTGGAACCAATCCCCTGAAAATACTAAAGGGAGGTTATGCTTGCAGAGAGACAACCAAAGTGGAGAAAAAAAATTGGGCTTTGGCTATGTCCACCAAAATGTTAAATTGTCTCACCACAATTTTACTTTTAATAATAAGAAAACAATTTGATTATCTAAAGGAGAATAAATTTTAACACACATATGCACATACAAAACTAAAATTATGAGTATGGCTGTAAAATGAAAGTTTTTATTAAATTTATTCATTTATTTTACATCCCAGACTGCAGTTTCTCCTCCCTCCTCTCCTCCTATTCCCTCACCTCCCCTCCGCCCTGCCCCTCTCAATCCACTTTTTCTGCTTGTGTTCAGAAAGGGACAGGCTTCCATGGGTGTCAACAGAGCATGGCATATCAAGTTGAGATAGGACTAAGCTCCTCCCCTTGTATTAAGGCTGGGCAAGGCTATCCAGTATGAGGAATAGGTTCCCAAAAGCCAGCCAAAGCATTAGGGACAGCCCTGCTCCCACCACTGTGAGTTCCACAAGTAGAACAAGCTACACAACTGTCACACATATGTAGATGGCCTAGGTCAGTCCCATGCAGGCCCCCTAGCTGTCAGTCCAGACTCTGTAAGCTTTTATGAGCCCAGGTTACTTGTTTCTGTGGGTTCCCTTGTGATGACCTTAACTCCCCTGGTTTATCCAATCCGTCCACCCTCTATTCAACAGAATTGTCCTAGCTAGGTGCAGAGTTTTGTTGTGGGATAATGCTTTTGTACACTGGTTTAATAAAACTCTGGCTGGCCAGTAACCAGGCAGGAAGTATAGGTGGGGAGAGCAGACTAAAGGAGTGCTGGGAAGAGGAAGAGCAGGGTCAGGAGTCAGACAGAGGAAGCAAGATGACAAGGCAGAACTGAGAAAAGGTACCAAGCCACGTGGCTAAACATAGATAAGAATTATGAGTTAATTTAAGTGTAAGAGCTAGTCAGTAATAAGCCTGAGCTAATAGCCAATCAGTTATATTTAATTGAAGCCTCTGAGTGTTTACTTGGGGGGCATGAGTAGGAGAGATTTGTCCTGACCACCGGCCAGCTGGGACACAGGAAAAATTCCAGCTACAGAGTTTGGCCATTTCCCCTTCCCAGGAAAACCCATGCATCCCCTTTTGGGCCCTCCTTGTTACCTAGCCTCTCAGGGGCTGTGGGTTGTAGCATGATTATCCATTACTTTACAGCTTATATTCACTTATGAGTATGTACACACCATGTTTGTCTTTCTCAGTATGGGTTACCTCACTCAGGATTTTTTTTTCTAGTACCATCCATCTGCCTTCAAATTTTCTGATGTTTCTAGCACGAAAATTAGGGTGTTTGGCCATCCCATCACCAGAGTAGGTCAGTTTGGACTGTCTCTCGACCATTGCCAGCAGTCTGTTGTGGGGGTATCTTTGTGGATTTCTGTGGGCCTCTCTAGCACTTTGTTTCTTCCTATTCTCATGTGGTCTTCATTTACCATGGTCTCCTATTCCTTGTTCTCCCTCTCTGTTGTTGATCCAGCTGGGATCTCCCGCTCACCCAAGCTCTCTTTCCCTCGACCCTCGCTCTTCACTACCCCCACTCATGTCCAGGCTGTTCATGTAGATCTCATTCCATTTCTCTGTCATTGGGCGATCCCTGTGTCTTTCTTGGGGTCCTGTTTTCCAGGTAACCTCCCTGGTGATGTGAGTAGCAGTCCAGTCATCCTTGTTCCACATCTAGTATCCTGCTATGAGTGAGTACATACCATGTTTGTCTTTCTGAGTCTGGGATACCTCACTCAGCATGGTTTTTTCTAGATCCATCCATTTGTCTGCAAACCTCATGATGTCATTGTTTTTCTCTGCTGAGTAGTATTCCATTGTGTATATGTACCACATTTTGTTTATCCATTCTTCAGTTGAAGGGCATCTAGGTTGTTTCCATGTTCTGGCTATTACAAACAATGCTGATATGAACATAGCAGAACAACTACTGAGGGATCTGGATGCAGAGATCCATGACTAGGCCCCGGGTGGATCTCTGGGAGTCCAATTAGCGAGAATGAGGAGGGTTTATATGAGCGAGAATTGTTGAGACCAAGGTTGGATAAAGCACAGAGACAAATAGCCAAACGAACCGAAACACATGAAATATGAACCAATGGCTGAGGGGTCACCAACTGGATCAGGCCCTCTGAGTGGGTGAGACAGTTGATTGGCCTGATCTGTTTGGGAGGCATCCAGGCAGTGGGACCGGGTCCTGTGCTCATTGCATGAGTCAGCTGCTTGAAACCTGGGGCCTATGCAGGGTCTTTTGGCTCAGCCTGGGAGGAGGGGACTGGACCTACCTGGACTGAGTCCACCAGGTTGATCTCAGTCTGTGGGGAAGGCTTTGCCCTGGAGGAGATTGGAATGGGGGGCGGACTGGGGGGAAGGTGAGGGGGGCGGGAGGGGGAAGAACAAGGGAATCTGTGGCTGATATGTAGAACTGAATTGTATTGCAAAATAAAAATTTAAAAAAAAATTTCTGATGTATTTTTTTAACAGCTGAGTAATACCCCATCATGCAAATGTACCACATTTGCTTTATCCATTATTTCATTGAAGGGCATCTAGTTTCCAGGTTCTGGCTATTATTAATAAAGCTGCTATGAACATAGTTGAGCAAGTGTTTTTGTGCTATAGTTGAACATCCTTTGGGTATATGTCCAAGAGTGGTATAGCTGTGTCTTGAGGTAGATTGAATCCCAATTTTCTGAGAAACTGCCATATTGATTTCCAAAACTGGCTGTACAAGTTTGCACTCCCACCACTAGTAGAGGAGTGTTACCCTTGCTCTACATCCTCTCCAGCATAAGCTATCATTAGTTGGTGAGTCAATGAATTTAATTGAGATTCTGTATTTGAACACTGATGAAGGGCTACTTACAGGACTATGGACAACTTATAGGCAGCCTCATGGAGAAAAGAAAAATCTCTCCCCTGAAACAGTTGTCTCTGTATGCTAGTGGTAGGATGAGGCCTTAGGAACCCTCTCCCCTAATAATGATTAACTGTCTATAAATCCTTTGGGAAGGACAGGTACTCAGGAACACCTGCCCCTCCTCCAATTACGGAAAGCCAACGGGCCCAATTTAATCCCTATCTCCTTCACAGCTGCCTACAGTTTCAAAAGGCAATAGCTAAGTTATGCCCTGAAAAACAACAAGGCAAATATAACTGACTTCACAGCTTTACTATTTGCTCCCTCAGCTTGCTTTCTCTCAGATTATTTACATAATCCAGATAGTTAATTTAGATTTTTTTATTGTATTTACAAAAGTTATTGGATAGGGCAGTAAAGAGTACAGTCAAACCTAGTGCAATTTGTGAGTAATCAAACATTTTTCAACTTTTTCTTTGCAACCTTCTCTATAATTTTAGGATTTCAATTGTGGCCCCTCGAGTTGCCAAGATGTAGTTGTGGGTGCCAAGTCAGCTCCTAGCAACAAGATCTGTGAAAACACAAGGCCAGTTCCTGTCTGCCAAGACCAGACCTCCCCTTTCTCTCCTTCCTTCCTTCCCTCCCTCCTTCCCTCCCTCTCTTCTGCCCTCTCTCCCTTCCTTCTTTCCTCTTCCATCCTCTTAAAGTACAGCTGCCAGCCTGCACCTCAATCTTCTGCTTTCCACTTCTTCCAGACATACTAGATGAAGAAAATATGTTGAGAGTTCTTGGTAAGTCACTTGTGTGTCTGAGAGAATGTTCAAAATATTCCACTGACCAGCTTAAACTGATCTTCACATATTAAAAGAACTCCCCATTTGATTCATCCACAGGTAAATTGGTCTCCCTGAAATTCATAAGCACCTTCCATACTCATAGGTGTGAATTCAGAGGGATGGCATGGAACAGAAGCAGGGAGAAAGGTAAAGGAAGGATGCCACAGTTCTGCCTAAACCACAGCATGGCTCTATTTTAATCCCAAATCAGTCTATTGGTTCAGGACTTCATACTTCCTTCAGGGGAGAATAAATGAGAATACAGAAGAATGCTTTTGATCTTTCTTGTCTCTTGTAATGACCCTTTAAGAGGCTAAAAGGGACACATTACAAGAATGACTAGTAGTATATGTAAATTATTTTGTCTGTCAAAGTCAATGTTCTTTTATGCAAATTCTTTTTCCATATAATTCCAGAAAATCTATCTCCCTCCACAAGGTCTCCATAGACCACCAGCCACCCCTGTCAATCGACCATCAGTAATGTATTGAAGAACAGGAATATGACCTAAGCTAAGCCAACTAATAGATTTCAGACTTTTGCTGAAACTATCAGAAGGAAAAATCTCCCAGGATGGAATCATTGAGATGATACAGTATAAGCTTGAACATTTGGATAGAATCTTTTCTATCTTCAGCTTGCTGGAGAGGGCAGTCAACAGACAGGGCAGATCTGAAAGATTGCAAATGGTCAGCTTTACCTGTGTGCTTCTTAATCTCAACATGATGCTTCTGACCACACTCTTTTGTTTCTTTTGTTTTGTTTGAACCAATGCTATTTCTAAAGTATATGAGTACTATTTCTATATACATATTAATTGCACAAAACGATGGGTTTGTTATGTTTTCATGTATATTAGATAGTCACTTACAACCCAGAGAAATCTGACAGTAAAGTCATCAAATGCCCATGTTTTGAACTTAGTTGGATAAACCATGAACAGAGAGGAATAGATGAGTTGTACAAGGAAGCACACTGAGACTCTGATAATAGCCAAATGTCAAATACCTTCATATATTTCAAATCCAGAAGTACCTGTTGGGCAAAACACTGAAAACCCGATTTAAAAATATGCTGCTGGTCTGGATAGACATTTTGCAAAAGCAGAAATTTTGGCTGATGAGCATATGAAAAAAATTGAACATTATTAATCAAGATAATGCAAATCAAATGACTGTAATTAAAAGCATAAAACAGTAGCAACAATAAATGCTGATGAGGATATGGAGAAAGGAATATGCTTTTATGTTATTGTTGAGAATGAAAATTGGTAGACCCATTAAAGAAAACAGTATGGATATTCCTCAAAATATTAAAAATGAAGAGGCCATATGACATAGTTATCCTATTGCTATTAAGTCAGCATGAAATAAAATCCTATATAAAGAGATATTGGCATTTTGATATTTATTGGCTTTGCCTTAGTCAAGATACAAAATCAACTAAGTTGTCTTTCAAAGGATTAATGAATACTTAAAATACGTCATGGATGCACAATGGGATATTATTCACCCTTAAGAAGAATGACTACTGTGCTTTGTAGCAACATGGATGGAATGAAAGAAATTATGACAAGTGATAAACAAGACACAGAAAGACAAATACCACATACTTCTACTTACATGCTGATAATATCAAAGATGTAGAGTTCTACAATTATCACTAAGTGAGAAAAGCGAGAGGAGATGAGAAGGAGAAAGGTAAATGATGGGTACTGAAACACAGTTGAAGAGGAGAAAAGAGTCCTGGTGTTCTGTAGCCTGCTTAAGTGCTTATAGTTCACAACAACTTTCTGTACATTTTATGAAGAACTAGGAGAGAGGAGTTAGAAGTTTTCAAATATAAATTCATACATACATACATACATATTATATGCATTTCCTTTTATAGCATTATAACCCATGAATATCAACATTTATTCACTGCTGGTAGGATTGCAAACTGGTGAACCTATTACAGAAACCAGTGTAGAGATTCTTAAACATAAAAGTGTATCTGCCATATAATCCACCTATTCCCTTCCTGGGCATATACCCAAAGAACTCTATATCCTACTATAGAGATACTTGAGCATCCTTGTTTATTGCTATTTCTTCACAATAAGAAATAAAAACAACCTAGATGTCTGTCAACTGAAAATGGATAATGAAAATATGGTATATATTTAAAAATTAATTTTTATTTATTTGTAAAGGAAAATTGAACTGAAATTTGCAGATAAATGGATAGAGCTGAAGATACTGATTCTAAATAAGATAGCTTACACCCAGAAAGACAAAAGCTGCGTGTTCTCTCATATGAGGATACTAGCTTTGAATGTTTAGAAATGTGAATCTAAAAATATGGCTCTTTTGAGCACCTGGGGAAGTCAGGAAACTAGATAGGTACTGGGGCATGGATTTCAACAGAAGTGGACAGTAGAACACTGATGGTATAAAGTGTGAAAGAGGAAGAATTTGGAAGGAAAGGTTAAGTAGGATGGGGGCTGGAAGAGTGGGGTACATTAAAGGATAACACTAAAGAACTTTTAAAAATATAGAAACTTACTATTGTAGAAAACTTCAAATAAATAAATAAATAAATAAATAAATAGGAAAATGCCTCTCTCGGAAGCTATAGGATATCAAACAAAATCCCAGTGCCAGGTGTGAGTTACCTCCCTTTGAGTAGTTAAGCATTATGTCCTATAATCTCCCTTTCCAAAAAACCAATACAGTCTATTGCCATTGCTTTGTACCTCCTAAACTTGGTAGTAAGACCCGAGTATTAAAGATACCATATAGTTTATTCGTGGGGCATGGGGAAATCAAGCTAGTACTGTATTGGAAGCTTCACCCCATTGGCTAATGTTTCATGGCACCAGATGATGCCATGTAAGCTATGCAGGAAAAGTAATCAACAGTTTTTCCCAGCTTTGAAACTTCCCTACTACAGTAACAACCAGCCTGTCAAGATATCCCCATTTGTTCAGAAACATTTTGACAGGAAAAAATTGCTTTCTGGTTGAATTTAAGGCCCACTCCATGAGACAGAATTTGTATTTGGTACTGTTAACTTGGCCAAGAACCCATGGCTGCATAGGTCATAGGACCTAGGAGAGAACATACTGCTATTCTGCTAAAAGGACATAGCATTCAACTGTCTGATAAATAATTATATTTATAACCACAGATTAGTTACCCTCTTAACTCCCAGCATAGATGCTTCTTTTTATAGTCGGTGGTAATTAATAGATTCATAGCTAAACAAATGCAGAGAATAAGAGAATATGAGATTCTCAGCTCTAAATGAGACATATACATCACACTCCTTACCCCTAGTACCCAGAAATCATCACAGAGGAAGAATTTGAGAAAATTAAGAGCCACAGGTGTAGAGGACAGCTGTAAAACTTCCAGACAGGGCAGTGCTGCTGCACACAGGCATTCACAGCAGCTGAGAGTGCATGCTGAAGACCTGTACAAGACGAAGCCAGACAGAATTCTAGCATGGATGGGGAAGGGCTCACAAAGTCCTGCCCCTAGCTGGAGATTGATGGTTCTAGGGAAAGAGAGAGAGTTTTCCTAAGATGAGACTCCAATAGACTCCCCGTGTTGCAGTATACAGACCAACACCCAGGCAATTAGAAGACTCAGTGAGTTTTAAAAAGCATACTTGAAGTTGAGAGGGGAAAGTAGTAGGGGGTTTACAGAGGTACAGTTGAAGGACAGGGCAGGTGGCTGTGATCATAACACATACTAACTTATGAAATTCTCAGCAAAAGATTCTAAATGAGAAAACCAAATGGCTTGTAAGTAATGACTATTACATAAAGTCTTTATACATTTAAAACAAAAATAAAAATTGAAAGGAAGGAAATAGACAAATAGACTTTATGTTCAAAATGATATAAATACATTTTCTTTTACTCTATGCTTCCTCTCTTGATTATTATTTGTGTTTAATAAATTTCAAATGTTCATTTTTGGGCAAAAGATCTCAACAGACATCTCACCAAAGAAAATACACAGATGGAAAATAAGCATTTGAAAAGACGTTAAATGTCACAAGTCATCACAGAATTAAACAGTAAACTAACAAGATATCACCACGAACATGGTAAAATAGCCACGATCCTAGACAATCTCTTGGGGATATGTAGTAATAAGGATGTCATTCAAAGCTGATGGAAATTCAAAATGACACAGCCACTTTGAAAAACAGTTTGGTGGTTTCATCCAAATCTGATCCAGAAATCTCAGACTCCTTGGTATTTTCCCAAGTGAACTTAAAATATATGTCCACATAAAACTCTGTATGTTATTGTTTATAGCAGCTTTATCCCTAACTGCCACAACTCAGGAGACACAAAGATGTCCTTCCATAAGTAAACAGGAAAATAAATTGGGGTGTCCAAACAATAGAATATCATTTGGCCATGCGAGATAAAGATATGAATATAGCTTCAGTTCATATTACAAAGTGAACAAAGGCAGTCTGAAAAGACTCCAGAAGCATCAGAGTAGCTATGGGATCTCTGAGAAAGGGAGACGTGGAGCACAGTGAAAGGATGAGTAGTTGCCAGAGTCAGGAGTGAGGATGAGCAAACAGAACACAGTGGGTCTGGAAGACAGTGAAAGAACTGTGTGTGATACTGTCATGATGAAACATGCTATCCATTTGCCAAAATCAACAGACTGTGCCACATGAAGAAAGAATAGTTAATAATAATATCTCAGTATTAGTTCAGAAATTATCAAAGAAAAAATTGACATACTATTGCAAGATGTTATTTTCTCTCAAGATGTGTAGATATATAGATTATTATTTTTACTTTTGAGATTATAATATAATTACATAATTTCCCCCTTCCCTTTCCTCCCTCCAAATCCTGGCATACACCCTTCCTTGCTCTCTTTTAAATTCGTGGCCTTTTCATTAACGTTGTTAAACACATACATACATACATACATACATATATATATTTATACATATACATATGTATTCCTAAATACATAAGTATAACCTGCTCAGTCTGTATAATGTTACACATATGTACATTTTCAGGGCTGACCATCTGGTATTGGGTAACCAGTTGGTGTGCTCTTCTCTGGGGAAGACTCTTTCTCCTGCTCACAGCATTCTCTAGTTACCTATGGTTCTTTGTGTGGGACAGACTGGGGCCTCTTGTGTTTTCCTCTGTCCACATAGTGCTGTTTACTGCTGTTGTCCTCATTCAGCCCATGTTTAGGCAGGCATGTTGGTGAGACTTCATGGATGCAGCTTCTGATGTTACGAAGAGATAAAAATCTCACAGCAACCCCTCTGTTTCTCTGAACCTTTCAATCCTTCCATTCCCCTCTTCTGAAATAGTCCCACAGCCTTGGGTGCTGTGTGGTAGAGTTGAGATTGAATGCATTTTGATTGGTGGTGGTTTTCTTTAATGGTCTTTACGACAAATAAACGTTTTTGTTGTTTTGTTTTGTTTTTTTGTTTTTGTTTTTGTTTTTTTTATGAGGAGTAAGACATATATTTATTTGTGGGTATAAGGCCAAATAATTAGAATGTAGTTAGCAGTGTTCTCTCTCATCTGAAGCTCCTAGTTCCAAGTCTTCAGAAGTGAGTACACAACCTGGAGTAATTGATGAAATGAAAAAAAAAAAAAATAAGAAAGGGCCATCACATGAAGGTGGGGCAGCAATAGAGAGGGGAATAGCACACAGCAAGTGATCTGAGGGGGAAAATGGAGAGCTCCAATTACAGAAGGGAAAAGTTAAATACAAAAGAAAAAGGAAGGAGGATAGAAGAATAAATAAGGATGTCTGAAAAAACCCATAAGGAATCATACTATTAACTATCTACAGTCCTACTCAGCTGTAATGCCTGTAATCCACAACAATGACCAGCATGACAGGATGCAGCAGTGGCACACATATCTTGGCAGTAACCAACAGCTCTCTAATTGGACATAAGACCCACTCAACAAGAGGGCCAACGTGCCTGGTACTGGTATTCTACCCAACTACTCAGAGCTCAGGAAATAATGGATCATATAGCAAAACCTGCAAGATGTTAGTAATAATGGACACTTTAAAACATGGGGGTAAGGCAGGGTACATGGAAATATCTTTGTGCTCAGTTGTGTGTGTGTGTGTGTGTGTGTGTGTGTGTGTGTGTGTGAATTTAATGGTTTCTAAAATACGTTCATTAAAATGCTTGTTCAAACATAACCCTTAAGACCATTATATCAGTAAATTCTGGTTTTATAGTTTGTTTCATGTGTTTCTGTATCTGTTTCGGGGGGGGGGTCTTCCTTTTTGCTTGAAAACTCTTACAATTTTTTACATATATTAGAAAGCAAATTTATATAAAAAGATGACTTTTCAGCGTTGTGTGCATCTTGGAATATTTTCTCAAAGTGTGTCTATTTAAACAAATATCTGATTATTTCTGATTTTTTATAATTTTCATCACCTTCAAAATTGCTCATGCTTTGACCTCTGTTAAAATACCTTAAGTATTGCAGTGGGTGGTCAGCTTTACTAGTCTATATTCACAGAATGGATAATGAATGAAAAACTCATCTGTAAATGTGCAATAATTCTCCCTTTAAAACTATGTTTTCTTAGGCAGCCCGGTCCTTTCGAAGTTAGCCTTTTCTCAGTCACTGGTTATTGCAACCCCCACATTTTTCTCTTTAGGATCTTTGACCAGATAGTGAATTAGCCTGCTCATCACCGTCTACCAGATCGAAACCTGCCTGCCTTTTTCTCGGGCATTCTAATGTTTCCATTTACTGTCCTTTTGTTAATGCAAGTTGTCTACACCTTTAGGGGGCGAAATGCATTTCTTTTTTGAGCACTCTAAGAGCTAGTGAGAAAAGGGGCTATTCCACTAGAGAAGCAAACTTCCAAGGCAAAAAAAGATCAAGTTACAAACAGTCAGGTACTAAAGTTGTAGATTTCAAATTTTAAATGAAACATAGACTTGCCAGGGGAGGGATGGTGGTATTGATAGACGTCTCGGGGTTAGGGGGGATTAGGACATATTATAGTTTGTTTCTTAGTTAAAGAAAAAGCTTAAAATAAGAGATTATTGCACTTCCTAATAACTCCTATTCATTTGTAGTCTGCTTTAATAAAAATAAAATAGAATAGACTAGAATAATTGCTCTAATGGCTAATGAATACAGTTTGTTATGTTTAATTTCCAGGCCAGTGACCTTGGAGTTGAAATGTTGACTTGATGATCTACAGTTAGCTCCTCACAGTCAAAGTCTGTCCTCATGTCTGTCCCATCAGCTTCTCTAGTTCCAAGGCAGACTCCTGATGTTGGCTGGTGGTTGCTAACCCAGTTTCTGCCACCAACACTGCTCCCTCTGCTGGAAATTGGTAATACAAAATGTTAATAAAATGGACCCCTTCACAGGTGAGGTGCCAGCACCACTCTTCCCCATTTCCTGATAGTCTATCAGTTATCTTCACAAGCAAAAGTGGCAGATAGAAACACTTTAAGAAAATCTTTACAGTTCTTTTTCAACTTACCCTCAAGTTTAAAAGCATAAAATAGTCATGTAACCCTTCTCAGTAGACATGCCTGTATATATGTGAAAATGTGACACAGTCAAGTATTTTCCAAGCTGCATGTTTCTCTTTCAATATTGATTATATCACCCTTTGAAACTCACGGCACAGGAAAATTAGGCCCTTTAAGATACAATTTCATGCCAGGCAGTGGTGGCATATACCTTTAATCCCAGCACTTGAGAGGCAGGGATAGGCAGATTTCTGTGAGTTTAAGGCCAGCCTGGTCTACAGAGAGAGTTCCAGGACAGCCAAGACTACACAGAGAAACCCTGTCTTAAAAAGCCAAGAAGAAAAAAAGAAAGGAAGGAAAAAAAGAAAAGAAAGGGGGAAAAAGATACAATTTCATCTCTGTACCTGGTACACCGAATGTGCAAACTTTCCATCATTTGGAAAAGAAAAAGAAGATTTATTGTGCATTTGTCAATTCAATAGTAGTGGGAAAGATTCACTCACATTAGTGTGCATCTACCAATTCACTGATATGGGAACTGGATTTTTTTTTTTTTTGGTTTTCCCTTTCAACATATAGCTGTACCTTGAACCAATTTTACTGTTTAAGTTCTAAAGAATTTGTAAATAAACAATATGAGTTTACTAAAATAAATAATTTTTGAAATAAATTTTGAAATAATTTCAGAAGCAGCTTAATTCTTGGTTGTGCTACTTTGCAGGGAATAAAAAGCAAAACTCATTTTGCATCTTTTGTTGAAGGGCTGAGGCTATCATTCTGTATTTCTGGTTTCCTATCTGCACTGTGTGTATTAAATTATTCCAAGCAGAATAGCCCGTTGCTCTCTTCCCCAGACAGACCACTGTGGTTAAAAGACAAGGACTTGGTAGTTTAAAGGTGTCATTGTGAGAACACCACAGGAACTTGATTGCCAAAAAGACAAAGAAACAAATGAAAATGTAGGTACCTCTCCTCTGGGGACTAGGCAATTGATTCTAGTCCTCAGTGATATGTTGTCCCTTGCAAAGCCAGTAAGCACAGCAAGCTTCCCCTGCTCTGTCTCTCTCTGAGTCCCCCCTTTTCTTCTTCCTTTGCTCCTCTCCATCTTCCAGTTCCAGCCCTGCTTCTCCTTCCTCTCCATAAAATGACTAAGCTGAAACATGTCCAATGAAATATATATACAGTGCACCTTAACTATGTCTATTAAAGACACACGAGTCACTTCCATGCCTCTCTCAAGCCTTTTTAACCCCTTGTTCTCATTCTCTTTATGTTATTTTATTGTTACTTTTCATCTCTTCTGCGTTTGTTATTTTGTTTTTCAGTTTTTGCTTGGTTTGTTTTGTTACTTTTTTTTTTTCTGTGTCTTTCTTCTGAGTCCTGGTTGTTAATTTAACAGAACTTACATTCTAATAAAACTTTGTCTCCACATTTTTATATGAACTGACTGATTTTCTAAGTATCCCACTAGGGAGTTCATTGATACATGTTCTGAGTCTGTAAAACAGCACACTGATCTTTTGCGTTTACTCCCAGTACTCTTCCAGAGAGGAAGATGAACTTCTCCAAAATTGATTCAGATACAGTACCTTGCCCTTATTTTCAGGATGCACCATGCATTCATATCTTTTCATTCTCTGGACAGATTCTTCAAGCTTCCATATGTGAAGGAATTAGGTCTCCCTTGGCTCTTCCGATCCAAAAAAACATGGTTTCATTAACACAAACATCTCCTGGTCTCTGCCAGTGAATTTTAAATTTTCAAATTACATATGTGCATCATCAATCTAAAGGCTGTTAGGCCTCATGGATGCCAAGCATTCAGACAGGGAAATCTCACCGTGTGTGCATTTTTCCTACAGAAGAGCTGGTGATCATAATTTGTTTCTTCACATGGCTTCATTTAGCCTTCCATTCTCTATCCTAAGGAAAGAAATGTGGGTGAAAGTCATAAGGATAGGATTACACATTAAGAAATCTCAAAGGAAAATGGATTCCCATTACCCTACTGAACAATAGCAAAAATAAAAAAATTACTTTTTTACTAAGAATTGGTCTGATTTGGCAGTCAAGTTGAAAACAAGAGGATGCTAGTGATTTATAAAATAAAACCCCATCAGTTTTGATGTTTGAGGTGTGTAAACACAAAAACCATTCTCAAATCTTAGTAGAAAATGCTGATTCAAATTGTATACAGGCACCTGTCTTTCAACATTTTTTTTTTCAAATTCAAATCTTCAAAATTACCCTCATCTCTCCTTTCATTGTTCACTCCAATTTTTCCCATAATTGAGGCAACCTCCATGGTCCAAAGTTTGGAGTTCGTCCAAAGGTTCGTATGCTGAAACTTATTTAGAGGTGTTTGAACTTTGAAAGGTGGTAAAGCCTTTAAGAGATTAATAAACCATGAGGTACTCACCTTCAGATTGGATAGTGTAGTTCTTGGCTGGCCAAGCTTGTTCCTGACAGAATGAGTTGTGAAAGAGCCTACTCTGTTCTTGCTTTCTTGTTTCTTCTGTACACCTCCATCTCCTCTTCCCCCTCTCCCTCATGTTACAATACAGCTAGATGGTGGCACCACTGAACGAACTTTGTGGATATAAAAATTAAGAACCAAATAGACCACTTCTCTTTGTAAATTATTTAGCACAGGATATTCAGATATACCAACACAAAATCTAATCAGACAACTATCACAAAAAGTAGAAATTTTTTGGGATGTTTTAAATTTTATAGATTATACCTATAATTTCAATAAAATATTTTTGCTAAAACACAAACGATGCACAAAGTAAAAGAATGACCCAGATATGAATTGTCAGACTATGTTCATATGTTAAAGAAAACAGAAAATGAGATGAAAGTTTATACCAGATAACTAGAATGTGTATAGGAGAGCTAAATAAAAATTCTGAGACAAAAAAAGAAAACAAACAATCAAAAAACAATACAGTAACTAAAATAAAACAACTTAATAATATGTCTATCAACAAAATGTAAGGAAGAAATATTAGCCAGCTGGAAGTTATCTAACAAATGTTCTAATGGAGTCTGGGAAGGCAAACAAATATAAAGTACACTGAAGTGTGAAAGGTATGTGGTACCTGATGAAAAGTTCTAGCGTGTATGAAATACCATGTCCATCCTGAAAGTAAAGAGAAAGGTGGACAAGCCATGTAAAAGAGTGTGTATCAAGAGTACTCCAACTGATGGATTTTTATGTAAGCCGTAGAAGTAAGTAGTGCTGCAAACTCCAGCTAATGAAAAGAAAATCACTCCCAGGGCTGGAGAGATGCCTGAGCTGTCAAGAGCACATATTGCTCCTCCAGAAGACCTGAGTTTGGTTACAGCACCCATATCAGACAGCTCACAACCACCCGTAACTCCACCTCCAGAGGAATTGATACCCTCTTTGTCCTCCACAAGTACCAGTACTTGTGTAGGCAAACACACACACACACACACACACACACACACACACACACACACATAAAATATAAAAATAAAATCTTTTTCAAAGAAATTCTCTTACAAAAAAAAAATAAAGGAGAAGGAAAGAAAAATCATTTTTATGTCCATCACAGTAAAACAGCTGAGAAACAGTGACCAAAAAAAGTCACAAATGGACCCTAAAGGAAGATACATTCTCTTCAAGGGGACAGTCTTCCAGTGACAGCCGACTCTTACTCAGAATGACATAAAACACAAGACGTTGGAGTAGTGTGAATAAAAAATTAAAAACAAAGTCACCAGAAAGAAAAAAATATATTTTTAAAGTAAAGCCGCACAGACATTCCTGTATCATCAGAGCCCAGAAACTTCCATTGCTGTCTTAGTCCTACGAGAAAAACAAGCTAAGGAAGAAGAGCGTTTCAGAGGCTTCCGTATACTATGACAGGTGGGTGTAGGAAACCAAAGCAGCTCAGGCTGTGGCTGCTCAGAAGCAGAGAGAAGGGACTGCTAATGTAATAAGATCTCTCTTCATCTCCTTATCTTTCATCTAGGCCCCCAGCTTATGCAATGATTCTGTCCACACTCAGGGCAGTTCTTCCCCAGTGGGTTAATCATCTCTGGACATGTTTGCACAGACACACTGAGAGATGTGCACTACCAATCACTTTGGTGCATCTCAAACCATTAAATTGACATTCAAGATTAACCATCACAGGGTATTACTAAAAGAACAGTGAAATAAA
The DNA here is from genome assembly GCF_949786415.1 of Peromyscus eremicus. NCBI lineage: Eukaryota > Metazoa > Chordata > Mammalia > Rodentia > Cricetidae > Peromyscus > Peromyscus eremicus. The sequence continues at coordinate 42,764,659 of NC_081416.1, forward strand.
ATCAAATCAGTATAAAATAAAATATTTCAAAATTATTAATTCAAATAAGAAAGAAAAGGGATGGGAAGGGAACTAAAGTAATTGGGGAAAGCAAATTGAACATGAATAATATAGTAAACATTAAATTGGGCAGCATGCTTTGCATTCATTAACTGCATAGAAGTAGTTGAGGAGTGTGACAGCCAAGCAGTTTTCTAAATGAGATACATTAAAAAGTTGAATGCATGGTCCTCTTAGGGTCCTCCTTGGTAGTTAGCTTCTCTGGAGCTGTGGGTTGTAGTCTGGTTATCCTTTGCTTTACATCTAGTGTCCACTTATGAGTGAGTACATACCATGTTTGTCCTTCTGAGTCTGGGTTACCTTACTCGGAATGATATTTTCTAGCTCCACTCATTTGCCGGCAAAGTTCATGATGTCATGGATTTTTAACTGCTGAGTAGTATTCCACATGGATCACACTGAAAAGGGGAAATAGATGAGATCTCCATGAGTAAACTAGGGAAGAGAGGGGGCAATGGAGGGTAGGGGATGGGGGATTAGAACGTAAGGGAACAGGATGGTCAAGCTGGAACAGGGATGGAGTGGGAGAGCAATGAAAGAGATACCATGACAGAGGGAGACATTATGGGGATAGGGAGAAACTGGGTGCTAGGGAAGTTCCCAGGAATCTACAATAATGACTCCAGCTTAGACTACTCACAGTAGTAGAGAGGGTGCCTGAACTGGCTTACCCCAGTAGTCAGATCTGTGAATACCCTAACTGTCATCATAGAGCCTTCATCCAGTAACTGATGGAAGCAGATTCAGAGATCTACAGCCAAGCACCAGGCTGAGCTCCAGGAGTTCAGTCCAAGAGAGAGAAGAAGGATTTTATGAGCAAGGGGCATCAAGTTCGTAATGGGGAAACTTCCAGAGACAACCATACCAAACTAATGGGAACTCATAAGCTTTAGACCAACAGCTGTGGAGCCCTCATGGGACTTGACTAGGCACTCCGCATAGGTGAGACAGTTGTGTAGCTTGATCTGCTTAGGGTGTCCCCTGGCAGTAAGATCAGGATCTGTCCCTGGTGCATGAGCTGATTTTTGGAGCCCACTGCCTATGGTGGGACACCTGGCACAGCCTTGAGGCAGGGGGAGGGACTTGGACCTGCCTCAACTGAATGTACCCAGCTCTGCTGACTCCCTATGGGAGGCCTTACTTTGTTGGAGGAGGGAATGGGGGGGGGGTTGGTGGGGAAGGCTGGAGGGACAAGAAGAGGAAAGTTAGGGGAATCTGTGGTTGGTATGTAAAATGAATTTTAAAAATTCCTTAAAAAAAGTTGAATGCTTACCAATTTATGAAACAGGTTTTCCAAAGCAAATAGTGATTATAAAGTTTTGAGCACTGTCATTATATCTCCCTTTATCTTTTTGAATTTATTAGCCTTAACTTGCACACTGCCCATCCCTCACACCCAGCCCCCCAACACACACACACACACACACACACACACACACACACACACACACACACACTGGAGTTCCAGATAGTGTCTTAATTGGCTCAGTGCATTATAACAATAAAACACAAAAAGGATGATTTAAACTACAAACTTTTTTCTCACAGTTTTAAAAGCTGAGATGTTGAAGTTAAAGACACTGGCCAGACTCTGAGCCTGATGAAGGCCTTCTTCTGAGCTTACAGACAGCTGCTTTCTTGCTGTATTTCCACCTGAGAGAGAAGAAATAGATATAGGAGCTTTACCCTCATGACCTCATGCAATTCAAATAACCACCTAAAGCCTTCTGGCCTTAATCTCTGGGTACCACTGAGGGTTAGAAAGTCAATGTAAGAATGTAACTTGAGTGCAAGTATATGGTACATAATAGGTTAAGTAACCAGCTAAAAGCTATATTGCTAATTAGATGAGATTTAAAAAAATTGTTTGCTCTTTTTACTGTTTCATTTCACTCCAGAACAAATGCACTTAACTGTTACTATACATGTCAGTTGCTTTGAAAAGCACAACTTTTGTTCCACATGGCTTTTAATGTAACCATGTGATAGAGAGAGACATCTTAGCAAATGTGTGAAACAATATTTAAAATAGCATTTCTTGTGTCCCTTCATCCTAGTCCAAGTTAGGGACTCACTCAACAACATTTTACTAAGCATATACTAAGTATCAGGCATTATACAGGCAAGGGTAAAATAATACTAAGTCCTTCCTTGTGTTCTAGAATTAAAATGGGTTAAAATTTACTTATACCTTTGATTTGATAACAATAAATGAAAATACATAATCTAAAACTCTGATTGTGCTATAGAGAAAGCAAACATATGCTCTGACAAAGACTCATAAGCAAGTGCTTTTTGACTAGAAACATGATGGGAGACATTTCCCCTAAATAACATGACATTCAGAATTAGGGTAACCCTCTTCTATCATACCCAGACTGACATACTTCTGAAAAGGATAGGGGCACTTTAAATAATTATATAGGGTTTCAAGGCAATCCCTAGTCCATATTCTGAGCCAAGATAAAGGGTGTAGATTATTCTTTTAATGTTAAAAGAAAACTATCCTCGACTTAGACTTTTGAAAGTTCTTTTCAAATACCTGGGAAATTGATGGAGTAGAAAGCAAGACTAAATGTGGCCAGAAAAAAACCTGAGAACATTCTCCCTGTGCAGGCAGGAAAGGGTTAATAGCTTGCTTGATTAGGCACGAAGGAAAAGAAGAAATAGTTCAGGATAAATCTTGGAGGGTATTAGCCACGATGAAGTTATACGAAATATTACATTCGTATTTTAATTCATATTTTACCAAACATGAAAATGTTTCCTTAAAGTTTTGCCAAGCAACCTGAAAAACCACCTGTAAACAGCACTGGTGGGGCTATAAATGAAGGATAAAGTCATAAAGAAAAAATTATCACAGTCATCACTCCCTTTCTCCTTTACCAACACCAGTTTTGATAGCTTTTTAATCAGTTTGTACATTTGTACTGATTTGCTTATGAAGACTGTTAGTCTTTTTTCTGTTGGCTGTGTTGCAAATATTTCCCCAGTCTATTGATTTGCTTGGGAATCTTCCACCATTCAAAATGTTTACTTTTTAATTTATATATAGAAAAATATATATTTTCCTCTGTGTAGCATAAAGAACTGGCTTTGTTCAGAAAAATTATCTCTGTCCACAGTATTGTATGAACACATATAAATGGAACTCTAGTGCTTTTTGTACTTATTTCCACTTCAGTTGCACAGTGTTGGTGTTTTCCTTGGCGTTTGAATACCTTCTGGTTCTCGTTCTCACTTTAACCCACATTTCCCTCTAGCTCCACACGCATAGCACAATGCTGGATATTATGGATGACACACAGAAAACTCAAGCTTGTCTCAATGGTTTCCTATTTAAAGAGCCTCTTCACCATGCTTGTTCTCAGGGAATGCTCATTCTTACCAAGCTCTTTACCCTCCTGACTCATGAAGCTGTGGTTAGATCCCCTCCACCCCACCTTGCACTCTGTAGTCATCAGGAGACATCAGAGTTTCCACCTGCAGAATGTGTCCAAAATCGCACTCGCCTTCCCACCCACCTCATTTTTACTGGTGCAAGCCTAATTCCGGGTGACACTATCTCCGATATGAAATGGTTATTACAAATTTATTCTCTAATTTGTGTGATGAACCCAATTGGTCTGTTATTCTTTGATAAATTTTTCATCCTGTCCTTTTATTACCAAAGTCAAGGTTCACTGTCCTGCATTCACTGGCATTTAGTGAACAGACCCCACAAAGGCTGTGCTGTGCAGGGCCAGGGTTCAAATGTCTGTTTCTTTACTCGCTTGTGTCTTTTAACCATCCACTTTTTACCAAGTGAAATTCTAAACTCTGTCTCTTTAGCACTAAAATAAATAAAATCAAAGCAGGCCCCACACTTTTGGAATTTACATTTTCCTTTTTATATCTTCGATTGAACTCTGGATCCAGCATTTTCAGATTTGTGCTCTTTAACAGTCCACTTAGCTTCCTAAGCCTCTGTTGCTTTATTGGGGTTGGTGTGGAGAATATAACACAGAACAGCCACGCTCTAGAGAGGAACAGAAACTAGATGATTCATCCAATAAAGCAAATATTAGCTCGTTTTCTCTCTTCTTTCTTTCACTTGTGTATTGTTTTTCTTTCCCTGAACCTTTTCTTCCTCATTTCTACTCTGCACATTGGGATTAATTTGTGTTTTATTTAGCCCATGCTACCTTCTTTCATTTATCGCCATGCACAAAAAAATACATGTTTTTACCTTTTCACGTTCAATACTTATCAATTATGTATTAAATTTTAAATATTACTTTAAAAGGAAGAATTGAAAATACTAACAGATTATAAAGATTCTATGAATAAAATGCAAATTAATAATAAATGTATAAGTAGGTAAATTTACTTTTATAGTCATGTAAGCCATTTCAACCTTTATATTTTCTTCCCCAATTTTGGAAAGTTTAAAATGCAAGTAATTCTTGTCTCCATTTGCCATCAGCATCCACTGAGTAGAAATCTCTCTATCTGCCTACAATCGCCCAGGACCTGTGGTGTCCCCGGAGCACTCCTAGACGCCAGGAATCCTAGACATTTGTACCCTTAGGGCTTACCTTCTAGGGTAGGGAGCCCAGCACTACTATTCAGATGCAACTGTTAGGGCAGTGTGGGTCTGGAGCCCTAGAGGATCTTTAAAGGTATTCCAGACAAAGTCCAACTTAGAACAGAAATGTATGCCCAAGCATCTTCTTCAGAACTGAAGCAAGGTTTCTCTGTGTAGTTTTGGTGCCTCTCCTGGATCTCGATCAGCGGTAGTGGTGCACGCCTTTAATCTCAGCACTTGGGAGGTAGAGCCAGGCGCATCAGAACCTTTCTTTCATCCCTTTCTTGAATACATTCAGGAACATGAACCTCAGTACTTTATTTTTTCCATATTTAATAGACTCAAATGTGAAATTTTCTTTTTTACTGGCCTTTATAATATTTAAAGGTGTGTGTGTGTGTGTGTGTGTGTGTGTGTGTGTGTGTGTATCTTCTTCAACTTTCCTAGTGTCACAGCTACCTGAACTATGCTAAACAGAGGCAATCTTTCAGTCATTCCTAGTACAGATGTCGACATTGCCAACACCCCTTCAAGGTCTGTAACTATTTAAACACTCTTCGTGTTTAGACTAACCAAGTGCCAAATATAATAAACCATGGCTTTCTCTTTTTCTTCAAGCATTTTAAGGTTGCCATCATCCTAAAGGCCATCTTTGCCTTACCTGGCTGGCTTATCTTAAAGCTTTGTTTCCTTTAAGACACATCTCATCATTAGCACTCCAAGGCTTTACCTGAGGAGTGCCAACATTATAGATAGCACATCCACATGCATCCCTAAGTGAAATCATATTTATGCTGGAGATTGAGTACAGCGCTGTGTGACTAATTGTCATTGAAATTCATCAAAATTGATCCACCAACAAAACATCCTCAAGCCCCAGAGTCAAAAGTAGAGTATAAAGCCTATAATTACTCAGCTTCATAGTTATTCTAATAAAATTACTCACACTGTATTATATATGAACAAGAATATTTTATGACCAAATTATTGTTATACCATTTGAAATATACACATTTGTTATGAGATTGTTATAAAAGCATCACATTGTATATAAGTATTGTGCAAGTTCTTAGAAAATGTTGACTTCCTTAATTAGAATTTTGAATATTTGTTTTTTATTCCCAAATGGGTCCTATTCAGTTGAATTAAATGTAAAAATTATAGAAACATTGACAAACTCTATTTTAAAAATTTTAGCAGGGCCTCAAATGTCCCAGATCACCAGATTATAGCCAAATATCAGTGCTTACGTTACTATAAAAAATTAAATATTTTTGCATCAACATGTGTATAGAGTTTAGAAAATTGAGATAAGACTTTATTTATAACCATCGTGGTTTTGACTCAAAGCTGCAGGATCTTCACAACACAGGGCAACAATGGGATATCCAAGAAGAGTCTCAGTGAGGGCCCAGAATTGATGGTGTAGTAGAACCAGAGGCCTCAAACCAGACCAATGACTCTTTGCAATAAACACCTGCAAGTAAAGATATATGGAAAAGGAGGTTTACTATGTGACTCACTGTGTCATACTGTAGCTTCCATGATGAGATTTTTAATTTTTTCTCTTTTTTGTTTGTTTGTTTTTTCTCCTTTTTTTTTTCTTTTTTCTCTTAACTTTTATTTGGAGAAGGGGGAGTGCAGGGGTGGAGGGCAGATGAGAAGAGACGGGGAAATGAATGGGATAAAGATAAATGATGTAAAAGACACATAGAATAAGTTTTTAAAAAGTAAAAAAAATGACTGTAGAAAATCAAGAAATATATTTTAAACGTAAGTGAGTAATATTGAATTAATGAAACACAAAGCACATGAAAATGTGCACAAGGGAGTTCATTCTATACATGTATTTACTGTCTTTTTTCAAAGGCTATAGATATTTCAGCAACAAAAAGATATTTTAGGATTCAATAATTTATTAGAAACTTAATACATAAAAGAATTAATTTTGGATTTTAAAATCTCTCTTTAATGAGAAATAGAAATAGGAAATAATGACAATAGCAATTACAATGTTTACAAAGGGTTTAAAATTTTCAATATTCCTATGACTCTGCTTGAAGCTCATAAAATTAAAATGATATAGTCACAATTTGTTTCTTAACTATTTTATATGCAGTAATTTTTAATGAAGCAACTAAATTAGGCATAACTTACTGCAGCTTTAATGTAGTTATGATGAATATATTTTACTTGATTAAAAATGATAAAACCAGGGAGCCTTAAATATTATCTTAAAAGATTAACTACTGTGTCAATTAAAAATCTAGGAGAAAGGTATTTATGAGGAATAGCTATCCTGAATAGTAACTTCCTTTTGTTCATTTCATTTAATTAATGACTCCATCAACTTTTACTTTTTCCACAAAATGTTCCTAAATTACACAATGGCTTGCAAATGGAAAGGCACACATGTATTAGTTGGACACTGGTGAAGATTCAAGAATTAATCCATTTCTTATTGGAGGGGCAACTAGTTGACAGTGTACAGAGGACTGAAAAACCCCCAATTCTGCAACATATTTTGTGTCACAGAGAGTAGATGAATAAATACTGGCAAAAAAAAAAAAAAATCAAGTTGTTTCCAGTGGGTGGGCTACTGAGACCTGCCTCTTTGCTTTCTGACTGAACAGTCAAGCAAACTTTTGCACTCCAGTCTTGTAATGTGACAAATTAACTAAATTATTAAAGCAGTCCCTTACTACACAGAAGGAAATCATCCGTTTTATGTTATGCATCTGTAGGATGTGTTTGCTTCCTCTACTAAGAAGGAAACTACGCAAAGAAACGGTTTTGATAAGTGTGCTTCATTTTTTTCTGGCTGCAAGTAAACTGTCGTAGGAGATAAATTTCATCTAAGGAATGCGAGTAGCATGACCATTGTTTTAGTGTCAAGCTCCCCTAAATAGGTGTCTCTGGAGAGCGACTAGCCACATGCCTTGCTCTTTAAACCTTCACCAACTGAAGAGAGCCACACTGTCTTGCCTTCTAGTCTAGGTTCTTTGCCAAGTGACCTATCACTAAGGTGACCAAAAAGCCAAATGAGCCTGTCCTTACGTCCTGCAACCAACCAGGGGTCAGAGGATTTCCAAATGCTAGAGAAGTCCATGTCCTTGACAAAGGAACCTGAAACTATGGAGGAGAGAGGGAGAGTGAAGCAGAAAGGGAGAGGGGAGGGAGGGGAAGGAGGGAGGAAGGGAGGACCAAGACTAGTCAGTTAGACAGAGTGAGGAGAGGGGACCATTTGAATAGTCTCCAAAAGAAGCTTCACGGAGCTAGAGGGGTGTGGTTTTGTAGTCTACCTCTAAATGCTGAAGCGTCCAGACACAGTAAATCCCTGCCAGAGGAGCGGACGTTATGGGAAAGGGATTCTGCAAAGCGCTGCTGTAAATACAAAACTCTCCAAGGGCTGAGAGAGAGAGAGAGAGAGAGAGAGAGAGAGAGAGAGAGAGAGAGAGAGAGAGAGAGAGAGAGAGAGAGAGAGAGAGAGAGAGAGAGAGAGAGAGCAGTCCAGCGGGTCCCGTCAGCTTTTGCCTCCAAAGAACCCGCCAGTGTCCCTTTCTAACTCCTGGAGTCAGAAGTGAACGTCACTCGCAGATCTGCCTCACTCCCAGGCAGGTTACACTCGGCCCAGATCGGACCCCAGATAGGACCATCTCTAATTCCCAGTCTGGGTCCCCACAGCCTGGGACACCAGAGTCCCTAGCCCCGCCCCCTGTCCTCAAGCGCGTCCCCTCCCCCGCCTTCCCAGCCTGTCCACGCGCTGCGGGACGCTGATTGGCCCTGGCGCTGACAGGAGGCGGGGCCAGGAAGTACGGCCAAACCCGCCCTCGCGTATAAGCCTCTTCTGCGCTCGCTCTCTCCACCTCTCTCCTCTTTCTCTCTTGCTCCCTTCCTCTCTGCAACTGAACAGTGAAAATTCACATTGTGGATCCGCTAACAGGCACAGATGTCATGTGAAAACGCACATGCTCTGCCATCCACACCGCCTTTCTTTCTTTTCTGTTTCCTTTTTTTCCCCTTGATCGTTCTCCCTCTTCTTTGTAACTAACAAAACCACCACCAACTCCTCCTCCTCCTCCTGCGGCTGCCCTTCTCCTCCTCCTCCTCCTCCTCCTCCTCCTCCTCCTCCTCAGTCCAAGTGATCACAAAAGAAATCTCCGAGCCCGAGGCGGTGGCATTTTTTTTTTTTTCAAAAAGCAAGCACACTGGAGAGAAAGAAAAAAGAAACAAACAAACAAACAAAAAAGCAAAACAAAACCCAGGCACCAGCCAGCCAGGACATTTTTTTTTTCCACCCTGCCTGAAAACAAACAAACAGCCATCAAAAACAGTCATCAGCAACAGCATCAAAACTGTTAGCATAGCGGCGGCGGCCACCGTCACGCTGTGGCCACGACGTCTGCCTAAAGGGATGCTTCTCTCGGCGGAGCAGCTCTTCGCAGACTGCCTTCTTCCCTCGTGCTGAGCGGGATTTTTGGGTTCTCTGGGGTTCGGGCTGGGAGCTTCATGACTACGCGGAGCAGGACAGCGGCCACACCATGCGAGGTAAGCGAGCCCAGGGGCGCCCAGGGTCCCCGAGGCCATCCAACTCTAACCAGACCGGGAGCTGGGGGGGGGGAGGGGAGAGCTCTCGGCCCAAGGGAAGAGAGATTGGCTACGCGCAGCTCCCTGAGTTCGGTTCGCAGGTGGGACAGCAAACGGCCTGGGCTTAGAAAGTTGTGGGAAGGTGTGGAAGGCTCGGGACTTAGGCAGGACGCGGGAGGGCGCTTTTTTGGAGACGGGGACTGCGCTAGTCGCTTCTCTCAGTTCTGGATTTGCTCTGAATCTTTTCTGCGCGTCGCTCTCGGGTGCGCCACAGGACACGGGATAGAAGAGAGCAGGAAGCGGGATGACTGGGTAGAGGCAGCTGGAAGCCTGGGTCACGCTGTGGTCGCTGGCCAGAGGTGAACAAGCTGGCGCAAGGGGGATAACGCAGGGCCAAGCTGCCAGACGCATGAGCATCCCAGTCTACAGGCGCGTCCCTTCTCAGGAGTAGTAAACACGGGATGCTCCAGGAAACTGGATGCAGATGCCTATGGCTGGACCTTCCCTAGGTCCCCTGTTCCCTTTCCGCTTCACTCTGGCTGGGCCCATCCCCAAAAAGAGTTGCTAGGAGAAAGTTCAGGAGACTAAAGGCCGCGCTACTCATATCGGGGAAATCAGGGGGCTCGGTCTATTTTCTAAGATAAAGGACCATGATGGGAGCTAGTGCTAAGTGAGCCTTCCGTCCAGGGCCACTGCCACCAGCGGCGGTGCGACCTCAGGGCAAACGATGCAAAGTGGCCCGCGGGGATGACAGAGGCTAGTCCCCCTGCTCTGACTTCACTTGGGGCTGAGTAGCTGGGCAGGGGCGCTTGAGTGAGTCAGTTTGTAGATCTCCTCTCCTGTGGCACAAGTTTCTTGCGCTGTGTCCCGGACCCCTCTCTCACTTTACAACTTCTCTCTTTTCTTAAAGAAGCCACCAGATGCCCCCCTGACTTGGACATCTGCAAATGCCTAGACACCCAGTTCCAACCTCCAAGTGTCCCTTCTTTGATGCGTTGTGTTCCTAGGGGGCTTTTCTCTCTGATTCGCAAGTCCCTCCAGATCCTAAAAACAGAAATAGGCGACAGTCAAGTCTCTGGACCTTCCTGCATCCTGGACGGAAGTGCTCTTAGCAGGACACGTTCAGAATAGGGCTCACAAATACCAACCTTCGTCCACCAGGCTGCCTGCTCCCATGCACTGACCCTACTCCCTTTAAGGGGGAGTGTGCATGACCCTCATCCTCGCCATCCTCGAGGAGCCCTAGGCCTGACTTGACCTCGAAGGCATAGAAATGCTGGGGCCACCACCTTGGGGCCTGGGCTGTGTAGGACAAGGCAGGAGGAACAGGGATGGAGAGAAGTTGCCCATTACCCCTAGGGATAGGACTCCAGAGAAGAGACAAAGGTATCTTGGTGAGTGTCTTGATTGACCCTCGCACTGGAAGTCAGGATCTCTGTGTGCTTGTGCTCAGTGACAACAGCTGATTGTCCCAGTCACGGGATGGTCACATGCTCCACTATCCAAATTCTTTCAAGAAACTGTACTACAGGAATTGGCGGGGAGAGAGCCTTTACTTAGTGAGAAACTGGGTTTTTGTTTATCTTTTTCTGCCCCACCTCATCATCTCACGCACTTTCCTTTCGGTTTCCTTCCCTCCCAACTGAAGCTGCCAGTTAGCCCCTTGGCTTTTTCTCCCCTCCCAACAGTCCCCCTCCCCCATGGCTAGGTTCAAGCTACCTGAGGGTCAGAAACCACCAAGTGCCACTGTAGTTGGTTCCCTGCACTAATCCTGTAGCCCAGCTGCACATCCCTTAAGCTATGGAGGGTGGAGCAGAGCAGGAGCTGAGTGCAGCTTCCTTGCACTTCACCTTGACCGCACTGCTCTTGCTGCTTCACCTCCAGGTTCCCCTGGGAGGCCCCTGGCTGCTGGCTTGAAGGATTTAAGCCAAGGGCTGGTCCTGGTGTATACCTTAGAAACCCAATGTGAACCCACACCTTTGTCTCAGAGAACATCATTCTTACCAAGCAGCCCAGGACAGTTCACCAGGTCTAATCCAAGATGACTCTCCTGAGGCAGCCTGAAGGGAAGGAAGTTGGTAAAGAAAAAGTCAGAGGTCTCTCTAGCCCTTTTGCCTCTCCTCTCTTAATCTCTTACTGTCCCATTCGCATGCCCTGAAGTCAGTGCCTTGTCCCATCCCATCCCGGGCTACTGTTTATTAAAGATGAAATAAGCCCTTCGGAGATTCGATGCCCAGTATTCCCATGGGGAGGGGGGTGTAGAATGAGGCTATCCAGAAGTCTTCTAATAGTCGAACTTGAGTGTCAATTAGGTGGTGAGACAGAAGTATCAAATCATCTTTTCCTTGTGCAAGGCTGCTCAGCAGACCGTTGGAACAGACTCTGCTGGGGGAGGAGCTGCCACTAAACTTGGCTCTGCCTTTTGCCCGTGAGCATGCCATCTACGCCATACACCGTGCCCTGCCACCACATACACTGTCTTCATTCCCATGTGGTCCTGTCAGAGCTTTGGCTCCAAGGTTTGCTTCTGGCAGTGGTAACTGTCCTGAGTCAGGTCAATTTGCCAGACACAAATGGTGTTGATGTCTAGGACTGAGCAGTCTCCCTGTGGGTCAGTCCAGCAATTTATCCCCAGATCAGACTACACCACCCAGTAGTGCCTCTGCTTGGGGTATTTCAGAGTATTTCTGGGGAAGCTCTAGGGTAAGTGGGGTGTTAAGAGGGTCTGATCCTAGAGCTCATTGCCCTGCCCCGCAGCACAACCTCTGACCAGGACCAAAGTTCCAGCCATGGCCTCCTGTCTCTAAAAGAGAAGGAGGTTGCAGTGTGGTAGCCCACAAAACTTTGCACCCTTTGTCTGTGGAGGGAAGCCTATGAGTTCTAGGGATGCTTTTCTTCTTGCTCCTTGAAAGGAAACTTCTGAAAAGGAGGAGAGAGCCTTAAGGCAAGAAAGGAGTGAGGCAGCCCAAGCCGGGTGTGGTTTTTCAAGGCTCCTTGTTGAGTAGTCTGTCAGTTGTTTATTACAAAGGACACCTAAATGGTGGCTTTTCTCTCCTGCCTCTGCATAAAATCCCTGCTCTCCCAAGCAGGAGCACAGCTGCCATTGTGGTCAAGAGATGGCTGCAGCCTGGGAGGATTTAACTCTAGTTTTGTTCTTGTTGTAAACAAGGAGGGGTCTTGGATTTTTTTAAAACTCTAGATTCTGCCTGCTAAACTTAAAAAAAAAAAAAAAAAGAAAAAAGCTTGCTCTCTGAGATGCAGCCACCTTTGAAAATATAAAGGGTCTGAATATTCTTAGATTTTTTTTTCTTAATCAAATTGTTGCTCTAAATTTTCTCCACAAGTTCCAATTAAGTGACTTAAGTTGAATATTTCTAACCAATATTCTACCTTCCATATATATATGTATATACACACATATATATGTATATGTATATGTATATACTGAAAAGGACATCTCTGCCAGTACTCTGTCAATTTCTGCTTACTCAGAAATCACCAATGAACTGTCTTTTTAACAAGAAAAATCAATCACTAACAGTTTAAAGAAAAATCTTAAAGCTCTGTTTCAGATACTGTGGGAAAAGACATAGCCAAAAAAGCTAAAATATCTCCTAAACAGTTATAAGTACACACACCCACCTTGTCCCTCCCTCGTCCCTCCCTCGACAGCCATGGTGAATTGTTAACTATTGGGATACAGAAATGTTACACATTTTGGAGATTAAGGTTAGGCATGGGTCCACCGTAGCTTTTATATTTAAAAAAAAAAATCAGTAAATGTAAAAGTGGAAATTTTGAGTATCAGGCTTCATAAACAAAGATCGTAAAATTATAACTCCTTTGTTTGCGCTCGCCTAAAACTTGTAAATCTTTATGTTTTTCCATTAGTGACAGTAACTTCTGATCAGTGGAGATCCCTTTATGGTGCTCTCTTCTGTCACTGTCAAAGTAGTTTTATGTGATAGTTTAGCATAAATAACTCATCATGTTATGCTCTTAACCAAATATAAATATTAATGTTAATATTTATTCATCTTGGTACTGTGTCAAATGCTAAATTATTAAAAACCTCAAAAACTACCCATAAGTGTATTTGCACAGATTATTCTTTAAATTTAAATGCTTCCAATTCACAAAACATAATTTTAGAACCAAAAAGGTATCAAGGCACCAAGAAATTATAGAGAATTTAGAGTTAGTATTCATGGTATCCAAATCCTGTAAAAAAAACAAAAACAAAAACAAAAAAACAAAAAAACTTGTTTTTCTAAAACTAACATACAAGAGTATTGAATACAGATAGTTTTTCCTACATAAAGTGACAAATAAATATTTTAAGCTTTGACTTTTCATTTTGTAAGCATGCATTCACCTTTTAAGAAGATAGACAGAAGACAGAGTTTTCATATATTTTACCTCAACAGTTCTGAGGAATGCAAATGTGAGTCACAACACATTAATTAATTTACTTACATTCATAAAGTATCTCTAATTTAAGGTGAATATTGCAGCTTTTGATAAATAAAAAGTTTTAAATCATTCTAGTAAGTAATTCAGTTTCAAAACTGTATATATGAGGCTGCTGGGATTCTAAAAATTTACAAAGTGTGAGTTTAAATTATGCAAGATAACATTAGTGCCACTGTGCATTGGCAAAATCTGTGACTTGCAGTTAAGTGTATAAAGAGGTAAGAACAGTAACGTCAAACTGAAGGGTTCAAGTTCTGTCTGATTGAAAACAAAGGTACATGAGTTTGTACATTGTGAGCACAAAAGTAACTGAAATGATATTTATCACTCTAGTAGTATAAACAGAGATCCTTAATGTTGAGCCATCCCTATGATTACCCCACAAATACAAAATAAAGTAATAGTTTTTAACTATATCAGCATTAAGTTAGTTGATGTTAATGAAATATTATTTTGTGTTAAAATACATAGACAAGTAGAAAGTAGAGAGGAAATCGTGCTTAAAATTAAATATGTCTTTTTTTCCTTAATGTAGTTCTACTCTCCACCCATTCTTATCTAATGGGTAAAAATTAAACCAACTAATGAAATAAGTCTTTAATGATGTGATGAATTATGGCCTTTGATAAAATGAGCAGTCTACATAAAAAGTATTATTCCTGTAATTTTGCAATCATCTTCCAATTACAGCTTCTTGCAAATATTTAATCTGACTTTGAATAGAATCTCCGACTTAACAGAATTGCTAGCAGATAATAGCAGTCTTCGGAGGCGTCTGTTGATACACACTGATACGCAATATGTATATGCATGTGCCTATAACCACCCACTCAGACAAAAAGAATGAATATTTGAGAGTGAAAATAATTCTTATCTTTGCTTTCACAATCCAGGATTCAAACTCAAACATATTTACAGAAACAGAACGACTTCCCAAAGCGTTCAGAAAGGGGATGTGAATATATGTGGTACTTGAGCCGCATAAAGAGGAGCTGCTAATAGCATCTATTTATAAATAATCTACACAAAACTCCATTATCTTACCTAATGATAATTAGAGGGAAGGGGAATCAAAGAACTGAGGATTGCCAAATAAATAAAATATTCCCTCTCAAATTAAGCAACAAATTCATAGATAACAAGGCTTCTGCCATGAATTTGAAGGATGTCTCCTTTGTAGCATAAGACAAAGGGAGCATAGAGGAATAAATATTGATTGAACTAATCATCTGATGAATAGAAATGAGATTTACCAGTGCACCAATATAATAGACTATGTTAACTAGTTCTTTCATGGCGCATATGCTGCCCTTTCAACCCCTGACCTCTTCCATTCAGTTCTTAATGAGGGAAACCACAGGTGTTATAACGGTATTTATGGTGAATCTAGCTAAATATAATAACATGTGGTTAACAAACAGCATTGTGTGTGGATTCTTATAAAAGGAAATCCTGTGTTCACAGCATCACAAAATTATAGTGTACTTCAAACTACATAAAATTTTGGCTTGCTCGGGTAACCTTTAAGATATAGTTACTATGTGGTCATCAATATTTCAAGTACCATATTTAGTGACTCTATGATACTTGCAATTTCATTAATGCTTATTTGAGGAGGTAAAAAGATTATTTGACATATATTTGCTCCCATGGTTGTATATTATGCAGAGTAAACATTTAAAAATAACACTTAGAAAAAAAATGACACTTGGAGGGTAGAGTATTTTATAAACATCGCATACAATCTTCTTGGTTAGTGATTGTTTTAGAAATACTGAAAATAAATAATAGCTCTATAAGAATAACTTCATAATATATTTTTAAAGTTAAATTGTAATGTTCATAGTATAGATACATGCTTAAAAAGTCAAAACACATTACTTTTTCCCAAAACTAAGCTGGAAACTTATTCAGGAGTGTGCTCTAGTTTAGGATGAAAAGTAATTTGCTTTGGCTTAGATGAGTCCATCTCTGCACAGGAAATATTGTATTAGTTGACTAAGTATGCTGAGTTTGTAAATTACTTTATTGAATGGGTATTTATCAATGATGTTTTGTGTGATTGGTTATCATATTTGTGATCTTGGGTTGTATTTCTCTAATTTAGACAAATTATTGACTTTAGCAAAGACAGAACAATTTAGCCTGGTTGTTTACTAAGTGCTGCTTTTGATGATGAGCCTGCCTATTGTTGAATAATCATGCAAGACAAATATTTTGCTATATAGTGCATGCGTATGATCTGGAGTGCCTCAGGAAAACGGCTATACTGATTTTACCTCATATAAAAGTCTTTTTCATTGTACATTTCAAAAAAGTAAAATTTGAATTATATGGTTTTAAAATTTTGTATGGAGTATATAATCAATCATCCTTCTTTAAAATGCTGTTACACCATTACCTAAACTACTCAGGCTATGCTGTTAGCATATTGTAACAGCACAGGCACCGTGCTTTAATACTGAGATAAAAATATAATAAGCAGTGTTCCCATAATTAGGGGCAAAAAATAGGCTCTTATATTATTTTTCTAAGAAAAATTTTTAAATGTTTTCGAATTGAAATTCACCCCTCTGCTTTACACCCCATAAATGTGATTCTCTCCTGTTTTGAAAACTATCAAACTTACTGATTATCGTGCTTCTAGGATCTCAAGTTAAGACTAAACCCTCATGTATGAGAAGGAGATTATTTTTTCAAAGTTGTGTCCATTGCCATTTCAATCTTAAGGGAAAAAGATCAAATCTGTCATCTTTAATATCTATATCCATACCAATAGAAACGAATGTGACTTCTACACACAAGAATTATTTATTGACCATCTATCCAAGATAAACTACAGGAATAGATCCTGGGAATGCTCAAGTTGATACAGTGGTCCATTTGCTTAGTTGGTCCAGGCCTTGCTCTGGGGAGAACAGAGGCAAAATCAGCAAGAAAATAGTGAGAAGTACACTTGGTGCTCAGGTCTCACAGGTGAAGTGGTACTTATCATAGCCTGGAAAGATGAGTAGAGGCCTTGCTTTTGGTTAATTTGTTAATCTGAATGAGGCTTATAAAAATACTGTCTGGTATATTCTCCAGTTAGCATTTGTAGTTGGTACCATTTGAAATTTGGGCTTATTATGAAAGAACTATTGAGAAAATAACACAATCTAGTGTTAAAAAAAAGCAGTAGCATTGTTTTTAAATATCTCACATGATAAATAAAAAAAGAAAATCTAAAGTTATTATTAGCTATAAAAAATACTGGGGACAAATGTCAGCATGAGGAAGACTATAATATTTTTGTTGTTCTTAGTTTTAAATTTTCATACATTTTAATTAAAATAGAATCACAACCGTTCCACCCTTTCCTTTCCTCTTTCCAGCCCCTCCCATGTCCCTACAACTCATCCCAGGCCCTCAACTCTTAAACTGAATGTCTCTTTTTCTTGATTATTATTGTTGCATACAAATATATATACCTGTGCATATACATGTTACTAGTTTTTAAGTATCACAGAGTAAAGATAAGTGAAAATACAATACACATATATTTGTTTTCATAAATGAAATTTTTTTCCAAATAAGGAAAAAGCTGAATATATTGAATTTCATTTTCTTTAATGTTTAAGCTATTATCTGAAAGTAGTGATACCACTCTGGGGAGTATCTTAGATTACCAGATATCAAGAAGAATAAATCCACCTCTGCAAGAGAGTTTTGTAGGCAGTAGCTGAAGGCCCCCGTGGTAGTCTTCACAGTCAAGATTCCTCATTTTGAAATGACAGTTTGCCAGTTCTTATCTTATGCATTAGCTCTGTGAGCTTAGTTAAGTAATTGTGAGTCCTCATCCCCATGTTTAGTCCACTCTGAAACAGCGGGGAGATCGAGTTTCTGAGCCTATGAAGCTGAAAAGCAGGTTAGGCTGGGGAGAATTCACCACAGTAAATGTCACCATTCTAAAGCTGCCAAGCAGGCAAATTGTCCCCACTGTTGGCCATAACCCCCTGAACTAGCAAAAATGTTGTTTCCAAATTTCTGCATGGAAAGCAACATTAAGTCATACTTTGCAGCCCTGAGAAACAGCATTTAGTTTGACGGTGTTTGTTGGATAGAATTTGTCAGACTGAGGAAACGGGGTATTCTGTTTTAGCACCGCCCAGCTACATGTTAGCTCTGGGTGGTCCTTGAGCTCTTTATTTCTTGATACTAGAATAATTCAAGAAGGAGTTCAACAACCTGACCCTATTTCTTGGGACTTCTCTAAAAGAGTGAAAAGTTAGAAAGTCACTCTAATTTTAGTAGATTTGACCAAACAGTTATTTCATAAGACAACTGCTTTTCTGAATACTTATTGCAATTTCCCTCTGGTCCACTTACATTTAATGGCAATGGGCATATGCTCACATTTGACGTAATTTCTGGCCAATGTCCTATTCTGGGTGGCAAGTGTAGAGTGCACCTCGGAAAAACAAGGCATTAATTTGAGCTGTTATTTGTAACACAAATATAGTTTGTTTCTTTATTTGTGTATTTACTTTAACTGGTAAGAAAATATGCCTAGTACTTTAAACTAATTAGTAGCATTAAACTAATATTCTGATCTCTCATTGGAAAGATTGCTTAAAGGGCAATATTATTAAATAGGATCAGAGTGTGTTGTTCTCTGTAATTGATGCTCACATCAGATCACTGTTTTATTTTTATTTGCCTAAATAGTATAATGAAACCAGTTACTTGAAAAGCTTCATTGAAAATGTTAAATGGAACATGTCTAAGGAATGAATTATAAGAATGCTTAATATAGTTTAATAGTACTTCATTAGTATGAGATTCAATATTAGAAATTTCCCATTTTTATTCCATAGTTTAAGACAGAATAAACACTCAAACCATATTTTTCACTCAGCAGCCATTGGCTTCTAGATTCCAAAACTAAACAATAACGCAAGTTGAAAAGAACTTAGATATGTTGACTTCTTAATGAATGATTTGCTATTATTAGGCCTTTTTAATCAAATAACGAGATTATCACACAGACCGTTTTCTGTTAACTTATGCATACATTGTGCCTGGCATATGCAGAGGAATTACACACTTTAAAGAAAAGAAGAAACCTCAGTCCAAATTCCCACAGTTGTTAAATATGAGCAAATGCTGCACAGTCTGGTAGACCAGAGAAACATTTGCTGGGAAAAACATGTCATATCTTAAGGTATGGTGCTTCCTGGAAATAATTTCCTTTCTACAAAACAAAACATTTTAAATATATTACTTGGAAGATTTGAGATCTTGATATATTAATTAATTAGCTTGTTCTAAAATTAAATTGAAAACAAACAGTGAAATATACTAGACTGTCTCCCTTTCAAAGCTGACTACATTTTAAAGTGAGATTAACTCTTAACACATTCCTTCTTGTATATATATTTTTCACTGTTTGAAAATATGTTAGATATCAAAGAAGGGGGACTTTTGAATAAACCATCCCAAGGACAATTCAAAATACAAATATTAAGAGTATTAATAAGTTTACATAAATACCCATCATGGTTTTGTTTCAATTTATTAACTTATTTGACTGAAGATTAATTCTTGCAGATGCTCAAATTAGAATAAATGAACATTCATATTATTAGCTTTAGAACATGCTAATTCATAAATAAATAAATTGATCTGAATTGTTCCCCCACTATTTTGTTGTATTCATTTTCTCTTTAATGAATTTTAAAGCTATCTAACTTTACTCACTCGAGTGTTGGTTTACAGTCAGAAACAAACTTTTTTCTCTCTCATAATACAATGACTAAAAAGAAATGGAAAGGTTGCATGTGGTACCTAACATTATAAATCAGATTACAGAGCACTTAATATGTGTAAGATACTAAGCCCTCCAAGTAACAGTCTCAAGTAGAAAAGAAAAAAGGAGGAAGAAGAAGAGAGGGGAAGAGGAAGGAAGGAGGAGGAGAGGAGAGGATGTTTCCTTCTGAAAGATCTAAAGAACCTATCAGGTACTATCCACAAAAACGTCTCAGATGTCCACTATTGTTTATGTCACTTTTTAAATACAAAAAAAAATGGATAATTTGTCTCTAGTTGTTTGTTTTCAAAAGATACCTAAATTACCTTGAAACGAAGGCTTCTGACTCAGAACCCAGTTCTGTTTTTAATAATCTGCAGTCTGGCCTTATAAGCCATTCTGTTTTTCTCATCTCTGCAATGCATAGTGGACATTACTAATAAATTAGGCAAGGCATTAATCACTTGCTAGCTATGGATGTAAACTCTGCTGCCATTTCGACACTATATCTCTTAAGATGAAGTTTTTGTTAAAACTCTGGCCAATGTTTTGATCACATGATGAAGAATCACATAATAAAACTGTCTATTCAATTACAGTATACCTTGGGAAAACATAGTACTCCAGTTTTTACTCCCTGAATAATAATGATGTTATTTACAAATATGAGAAAGAATTAAACTAAGTATTAAAAATAACCTTCAAGTTCTGACTGGACACTGACTGGGCAAAACAATAATGAATCCAAAGTGTAAATAGTGTTTTTCTTACTATAATTATTCCACTGAAATTTTTAAGTATATATAATTTCACAAACTCAACTATGCCTCTCTTTATATCAATTTCAAGTTTTTAGTGAAATTGCACATTTTTTCCCATTAAAAATGTATACTGACTACAGGGAAATAAATCAGGGAAATATTTCTGAAGCTGTTGGGAATTGAATATGACATTGCTCTCCAATCAATCCCCAACGTCCCTTTCAGTCTGAGATAAATGTACTTATTTGTCCCTGAGCTTGTCCAATTGTCTGTTTTTAATGTCTGTCAGGAAGATGGTAGTTTCTCTTTAGACATAAAGATTTTGAACAAAGCAATGGGCTGAAGATCATGGCGTACCACTACTTACCCACCTGCACTGAAATCATCCCATCTGGCTGACTAGTATCGGCACCAGAGGTCCCTTTCTGTCCTTCTGTGCTTTATACAAGATATTTCTTAAGGAAAGAGCCTTGGCACCGTTAGGAAAGTGCCATATCTAATTGTACCCAGTAATATAAAGGGGAAAACCAATTACATTTGACATTAATTCTAAAGAAATACAGAATTCCACTCCTCCTTAACAACACTGCAATTTAATTTGTTTTGCATTTTGGCTGAAACATAATGCACCTTACATGAAGCTATCATTTATGTGATTAATTTTTACGGTTTCAAATTAAGTCCATTTATGTTTCTTTAAGGGCATGATGGTTAGCCTGCTGTTATTGATTTTTTAGGCCTCCTCACTATAAACTGTACCATACAAAGAATGGTGTAAAATACTAGCACTACCCTGTTATTTATACTTCAAGGCAGTAATTGATCACATTATATAATGATGCTGACTCCTATAGTCATCCTACTTCGCCCACAGACACTATTCAAAACAAAACTGTACATACTGGGTCATCTTCATCTCATATTTGCTTTCCACTTTGTATAATAGTATCAGGTTGAAAAGGACTGTAGACTTACCTCAGGTGATTCTCTTTGTTTTGCTTTATGTAAAATACCCTCCCTGCTAGCACTATTTCAGAGATAGTGGCACTCTTCCTCAAAATTGTTAATTCTGACACTCTTTATACTGTGGCTGCTATTAAGGAAAGTTCTGGAAACATTTTTAAAAGAAACTAACTGTGTAAAGCTGAGAGGAACTGACAGATGCAGCCTCATCCCTGTACAAATGTAACAGCAGGAAAAACAGTATAATAATATCTTGCTTGTTTCTTGCTCTATGGCTCCCAACCAGCTTATGTAGATGCTGTCTTGACAGTCCACTCAGCAATCTCGTGAGATATGTAAGACAGGTATGCAAAATAATAGATGAAGGGGAGAAGAGCCAAAGAAAACACTCAATTGTAAAAAGGATGCCTTATAAAACAGTTTAAGCTTCCAACTTCTACGTTTCAAAGTAGTCCCAAATTTTAAAAATGTAAGCATCTGGTTTATTTTTTTTTTTAATGAAAAGAAAAATGGTTAATGAGAACTTGGGAAAGGGACTCAGATTCATGTATTAAAAAAATAAAGCAACGGAAGTGGCCTTTTCTTCTGTCAAGTGATAGCAGGTGTGATGGTTTGAGAATCAGTGTCCTTGTGTGCTACGGTGGTAGCTTAACTATATTAGCACAACCTCGAACAATATCAACCCTTAAAATATTGCGGTCTGTCTTTTCATCTTGTTCAATTTTTATCACATCTGTGCTTTCTGCCAGTGATCTTCATCCACTGTTTCAATGGCTCAGTGTCTTCTTTTGGGCTCCTCTTACAAAGTGATAAACTCAAGTACTTGGCATTTGTAGATACTGCTCTGAAAAGTCCTGATAACTGAGCAAAGCTGATATATTCTGGAACCTTTTTTCAAAGCCCATAAGTGGAAACTTCGATAACTCACCTATGTATGTGAAAATGTGTGCATTTATACATAACTGTTTGTGTATACGAATATTCACATTATGAAAGTTATTAATATGTTTTTTTTTTTAAATCAAAGTCTTTGCTCCAGCAATTCACCTTCTTGGAATCTCTCCAATGGAGAACAAGCTAAAGGGCTAACAGGAAGTTATTTCACGAGACACAGCGGTGGCCTTATCGTGTGCTCTGCAGTGATTCAGAGAACCCTTTCGTGCAGTGCCCTTTATGACGCAGCCTCCATTCATGTGCGCTCACTGTGCACGTGTATGTGTTTGTCATGTATGCCATACACCTCGCCAGCATCAAGTATATATAGGTAGCTGGTGATATGCTTTAGAAAATGGGTTAAAATGGCAATAAAAACAAAATTCTCTTTGACCAGAGTAAACCTAAACACCAGTAAGAAAAACCGTAGTGCAAGAGTTTAGATCCTATAATATCTAACTTACGTAAAATGCTTTAAACAAAAGAGTAAAAGCCACATCTGGAAACTAAGATTTTATTTTTATTGTTTTTCTTTTCAGTATTTTAAAAATTTGCATATACAGTCAGTATAGATCATTTTAAAGCAAGAAAACGAACACACTGGGTAAGACAGTACTCTTTCTGTATTCACTATATTTTAGTTTAGCTGTTAGTCTGAAGTACCTAGTACACTGGTAGAATTAAGAATGAAGGCATAATGGGTCCTTGAAGAAATTAACTCTCTCATTCATCCCCTGATATTTCCCAGCTACCCTAACTTAGTGAAGAATTGTATGCCAGGCACTATACTAAATTCTGATGTATATTCAGAATAGAATCATCTCCATATTTTAAAGAACTTGGTTTCTTCTTCTTGAAAACCATCTGCCATGTTTCAGATATAAGTATATAATGGAACTAGGAAGAGAGTAAGGGGTGGCAGGTGAAGAAGAGGAAGAAGGCACACCTAAAACTCTCCATCGTTGAACAAAGTAGAGTTCTGCCCTGTTAAGCTCTTGCTGAGGGTAAATTAACACCCCTCTTTATGTCTCTGAAGGGTCATATTAATTTTGAAAACATGTTATTTCAAATGCAGGTGTAAAGAGTAGGGTACTCACATAGTCAGCTTCCCTGCAGTTATGTCTGTTGAACTCCCTGTGATATCCCAGGAAAATAGACAGGCTTTGCAATGCTGTGAGTGTTCAGATCCCAACCAATATTGACATGCTTGGGTGTCACAGTGTAAGACAGAAAATGAAGTGATTCCTGCACATAGCATTGTGAAAATATTTTAAATATTCCTGTTCTCTGTCGTAGATAGGGGATCCCAGTGCACCCCTAATTTTGTTGTGAGCTCACTGGTATTTAGTATTTAGGGCCAAATTTAATGACTCACCTCCAAGGCAGTTGTCATACATAAATAATAACAGCTCTAGGTCAGTAGTTTCAAGTAGGATGCAATTTTGTGAGCAAGAAAATGTGTTGAAAAATGGGTATGGCTTTCCACACCCCCAGGAAATATGTGGTAATGTCTAAAGATGGTTTCGACTGTGACAGCTGAGGTAGAATTCTGAGCATCTCAGAGGTAGAGGCCAGGAATAACAATGACCATCACAGCGTACAGGAAAGCCCATAGAGCAAACACTCATCCTGCCATACAAATGGCCAGTCCCAATACCAAACAACCTGCCACAGAAGTCTGGAAAGAGTTTCTGAACAGTGTGGCTTCCCACATCATATTTTCTGGAAAAGCTACAACTTTTCCTCCTCCTGCCTTTGCACAGTAACTCTTCTGCTACCCCAAAGAAAGACTGAACTCCCCTCATTCTAAGAATTTCAAAATGTGAAGCCTTCTGCACTAACAGGGTAGGCCATTCAAATATTGATCCTGGTGCTGAGATAATGAATGTTTTTAACAAATGAACAAGACATTCTTTTGCAAGTCAGATAGGCTCTATTTCTTTGTTTTCCACAAAAATGAAAAGAGGTGATTAGGATTGTCAGTTATCGATCATTCAAAATAGTTTATGGTGACAGAATGCTATGTGAGTTGAAACATCTACTCATTCAAAATAGTTTTTGGTGACAGAATGCTATGTGAGTTGAAACATCTACTTTAGAAGGAGCTGGAAGATACAAGAATATGAGTTCAATTGCTATGGCTAAATTAGCTCCACTTTCTTCTATACATTTATATAAATTAGGATTTTAGCATGTATATTTCTTAAAAAAAAAAGATAGAGTTGATGATAAATCCCAGTATATTTTAGGAGTAATAGTCAAATATAAGTACCAGAAATAAATTGAAGGGAAAGGTCCTAAAAGATTAATTTCCTTTAAAATTATTTTTGCATTTAGTAATATAAAATTTATTACATAATTTGACAATTTTATCAGTTGTATCTAATGCTAATGATAATTATAAAATTTAAACCCACAAGAAATTTTATCACAGAATCAGTATTCACAGTGAAAACATGTTAAATTAATACATATTTTTGTTACAATAAAGTATAACCTAGTGATTAAATAAAAGATTCTTAAACATGAAAGTTTTGACATAAATACATAATTCTATGGTATGAAAGCATGACTTCCAGAAGAAAAGTAGATACTATGAAATTTCAGCTAAAGAATTTATGTGATTTTTTTTTTAAATCTATGCTATGGATATCAAAATATTGTGACATCTAGATTTCATTGGTGTATTTAAAGAACGATTCATCAATTTTACTTTAAAATATAAAACCTAAAATTCTTTGGAAACTACATTCTTTGAATTAGTATAAAGGCCACAAAGTTTGCTACTATGGTCATACCAGGATGAAAGAGAATGCCCGAGGGCCCAGAACTCTTATCCCATGGTCTTCTGCCATATTTTCTCCTGTTCTTATTAACCTAGTATCATAATTCATTAATGCACCCTCGGAGTGATAATGCATTCTCAAAGCAGTAGCTTTTCCTAATGACTAGGTACTATCCTATAAATATCTAGACCATAAACTATTGCTGATTTTCACTCACATTTTTAAAGCAGCTGTTCCCTGTAGAAATTATGAATAATCACAAACCTTAGAATTGCCAACCATGGGATAGAAGAACCACTATACTCAAAGAGTAAGAGCCAGTGTATGCCTCTAGACCTCTCTGTGTTTTCTGTAAGTCCTATTAGCAAATAATCTTAAACTCAGAGATTCATGCAACTTCTGTGGCTCTCATCACAGCACTCAGTGTCAGAACTCTGCAAAGCAGCCATAGACCAAGTATAAAGACTTACGTATTGGGGCTGTGTTCCAATAAAGCATCATTTGCAAAAATAAAGTAGGCTAGATTTAGGTGAGCAATCATTTGCTGGCTCCGACACTTCATTGTTAAAGCACTATATATGTCTAAATTTCGTGTTCTCATTCCCCCTACATCAATAAATACTGAATAGGTATAAAAATTTAAACCTTACGAAGATATTAAAAATATGCTGAAATACAATAAATGATTGAAAATAAGAAAAGAATCACAAACCTAATATTGCTTAGATATTAGAAAGTGCTGTAGCCCACAGGCAGTGGGATAAGGTTAGCACACATTATTCATACACTCTCCCCATAGTAAACAATCAATTATAATTCAAGAATAACATTTCACATATTTTCCTTGATTATATTTTTCATCATTTGGACCAGTCCCAAGACTAAATCCATACTTATCTACAACAGGTAACTGAAACCACATTAATTATGGTTTATGAAAGCTGAACAAAACATCAGGCAATTAGCAAAACAATTACCAAATATTTCATAGAGCTGGAATACTTTAAGTTATTGGATGAGATCCACTGAAGAACATTTCTTTGTAAGCAGATACTATACTGCACTTCTTACCTGCATTGTTCTGATGTAATTCCTAGCAAATAGCAACTGTGTTAGTCATGTAGCAAGTGAGTGATTTTAAAAAAAAAAAGGTATCTGTTATTTGTCTTATCTGATAGATGAGGAAGCTCAAATAATGAAAAGTCAGGACACTTGTCCCAGGCCATACACCAAATACATGCAAGCCTGGTGTTTGGGTCCCCTACCTCTGGTGACTTTAGTCTTACCCTTCACCAAATACTTTTCTTGAGAAATGAATCCCCAAGATTTCAAAATGACAGGTATGAATTGTAATCTCAGAGAGAACAACACAATAAGGCACCGCCAAATGACTGACACCTGTAAGCTTTGAGAGCCGGAGGAGTACAGAAAGTAAGCAGATGCCACTATGGTTAGGAAGAAGGTCATTAGAAGCACTTGCTCTTCAGTCATATTCAATCAATATTCAATAAAAAAATCATTTTCAGTAAAATATCATATTGACCCACTAGGGGACCAGCAAGAATCTCAGGCATTAAAATGAGGTAGTCTGAGTTCCAATCCTCCGCTTTTATGTCAGTTTTCTGAGCTTCATTGACATATACATATGTGTGTCATGTGGTATAATTACTTATATATAAGGTATAATTTTATGTGTGTGTGTGTGTGTGTGTGTCAATTAAGATAAATAATACCTGTATTCTAAGTTCCTTATTAGGAGTAAATCAAAGACAAATATTATCAAGTATTGAGCTAGGACATAGTAATTATAGTAATTGCTTTCCAGTTTGTGTTTTTACAAACAAAATATGCATGAGAAAGCTTAGCCTCAAGTCACAAACTAATGTTTCTCAATTGGGTAGTACTATCTAAGTTGTACAAGTTTTCCCAGAGAGTTCTCAGGAGGAAATAGAGAGCTGCATAAAGACAACAACGTAAAGATACCAAAATGACCAAACAGGAAGGTATTTTTGTGCATGTTGGGACATATTTAGATTACTGGAGATTAATTTAATGTCTGAACTTTTTAATTTGAAAGGAAATGTATGCCTACATGTAAAAGACTACCTCTTAAGACTAAACTCCATGGTTTAAATGAAGAATCAAACAGAAAGAAGGCTTAGAGCTTTGGTCTGCATAGTGTCTGCAGGCTGAGCTACACAGGCATTAAGCCCTTAAAACCCTGCCTTCTACCAAGCATCCTTACTCACTCATAACATTTCTGAACACACACCAGAGGTTTATTTTCATGCTTATTTATAATTTTTTAACAATCTGCCTGAAACATCTAGCTGCAACATTAACAGGTAAATTGAAGCTTGTCCACATTCCATTTCACTGAATGTTAGGCCTGAGGGGGGTGTGTGTGTGTGTGTGTGTGTGTGTGTGTGTGTGTGTGTGTGTGTATTTTACAACTGTGGAAGACATGTTTGATTTATCTTTCTTGGGAGCATTTTCAAAAAAATCTCATCAGTTTTCACCTGGGGGTATCTAATATTTAAAAATATTTTACACACAGCCTTTGGAAAATCCTCCAAGAATCGAGAACAGCTAAGTCTTTTTTTTTTCCTTTGTTCCTACTAAAAAGTATGTTTTTGGCTGGGGCTGTGGTGGTGCACACCTTTAATCCCAGCACTCGGGAGGCAGAGCTAGGCGGATCTCTGTGAGTTTGAGGCCAACCTCATCTACAGAGCAAGATCCAGGACAGGCACCAAAACTACACAGAGAAACCCTGTCTCAAAAAACCAAAAAAAAAAAAGTATGCTTTTGATAAGAAAACTCAAATTTTCATCTAGTGTCTACTTTCAAATATATACTTGGAAAATGCCTATACAGCTTTTTAAATGAAACCTGGAATTCTTGCATCATTTATTCCTAAAATAAACAACATAAGTTCTTTCCTTTTTGTTCTTCTCATTCCCTTTTTTCTTTCTTCCTTCTTTTCTTTGTGTTCTTTATGTAGTGCAGGAGATTAAAACCAAGGCATTCTCATGCTAAGCACACAGTCTATCATCCCCCCAGCCAATATCACCATAGTTTTTTTTCTCTGAATTGTTGACTAATTTCAACAGATCTATGTTAAGTAACTTATGCTACATACATACATGCTGCCCTCAGCGCAACCATGTTGTGTAATTATAAACAAATGGAATCAGTTAGGCAGAGGGTATCATGAGTGATGCTCCTTGTGAACAGTCCCAAAACCTGCCTTCTCAAACTGATCCCATTTGGGAATGCAAAGTTTTACATAGGTAAAAGTTGTAATATTTGAACACATTTGATGGGCTTATGTTTGTCACCAGAAAAAACATTTAATGGACATTTTAAATTTAAAAACTTATTAGCCTGTTTCCCTTAAAAGCAGTGGAAATATTCCCAGAAGCCTTATTTTACCTTAAAGTGTTCAATTAAAAAAAAAAAAAAAAAGGTGGGGGTATTTTATTCAAATTGCCTCCCCGAGTTAAATGATCTTATACAAAATCTTATAAATGTGTAATATAAATAAAAATAAATTATAGGGTCCAAGTTCCTCTGAGATTTCAATAAGTTGTTTTTGTTTGTTTGTTTGTTTTTGTTTTTGTTTTTTCCTTATCGTAACTAACTGCAGTTTACTGTAGGGTACAGGCTGTGATGATTTAAATGCATTTTCTCAGTTAATTATCTGAGAAAGCTCCTGAAACTGGTAGCATTTTAATCCATTTTAGAGCTGAGGAACCCCTACAGTAAAACTGTTCAAGATCACGCCCATCAGTACTCAGTTGTTAAGATTGAATCTCTTAACAACTGGGCTATCCAGGTCTCTCACCTATGGTCTCAGGCTGTTTCCAGCTCATCACCTGTGAGTCTCTGATTTTAGTGGCCCTTTCAAGGAGACAAAGCCCCCCGATTCAGCCAAGGCTGAAGCTAAACAATGTTCTAGTTCATTTTTCACTGTGAGCTGTGTGTGGTACTAATGCCTACCTCCTCTGCATCTATAAGGGAACACCTGGAGTGAGAGAATGAACATTCCACATCATTGAAAAGAATGTCTTTCTCTTTATTGTACATTCAGACAAATATCAGCAAATAACTTGGCCCTGACAAATTGTTTTTGAGATAGTGTGGCTCACACCCAAGTGTAGGCAGAGGTTAATACACAAAAACAGTCTTTTGGAGACTCCGTGGAAAGAACTCTAAGATTTAGATCAATCTGCATTTTGGTGGCTGGGGCTAATACCTCTTGGGCCCCACCTTCACATCTTAAAAACATGTGGGGTGAAGTTATCCTCAGGCTCTCTTTCAGATGTCATCTATAAAATCATCCCCTTAACGATATACGTTTTTAATTTTTTTATTTTATATGAGTGCTTTGCCTGCATGAGTGTCCGCTCATTACTTGCATGGCTGGTGCACGTGGAGGCCAGAAAAGGGATCCAGACCTTCCTGGAACTGGAGTTACAGTTGTGAGCTGTCATGTGGGTGTTGGGAATCTGCCTCTGGAAGATCAGCCTGCCAATGCTCTCAACCACTGAGCCACCTCTCCAGCTCTAAAGATAATATTTTCATTGCAATGTTACAGGAATTGGTTTTCAGTTGTTTTAGTGTTTGAGAGACAGAGGCTTTTGAAAACTGTCCAAATCCAAACATGCATCTACAACCTTAAGACTGCAGAGTTCCTAAATCCAGAACCGGAGTATTCTTCACAATTCTAGAATCTAATAGGTGAGTTCCATAAAGTATGCCTGCTGTTTGCCTTGTTAGAATCACAATGAGATCTAGTGCCAAGCCTTACAATACACCTGATTTGTTAAAACTACAGAGAGGTCAAGGCCACATCCTAGTCTTGGGGCATATCACCACTGTCAGTTTCGCATCATTTACAGTTTCATAAGGGATCCTACTGAGTCCTTTCCCAAGGACATATTTTCTCAGGGATAGGAGAAAGCTAGACGGCCGGAAAACTTGAATGATCCTTCCAACCCCTCTTAACAAGCTAAGATAGGACAGGCACAGAAAGGTTGTGCCGAGTTAAGATAAGTATCTAAGATCCTGGAAGATTCTGCTTAGTGCCGGCTAGAGTGTGGTATGCGCCTGCGCCTGCTGGAGGTATTTAGAGATAGAAGTCAGGGTGGGTAGCCTGTGCAGGAGACAGGGGAATTCATGAAGGGAGACACTTTAGCCTCTCCTTCAAGTACATCTCCCTCCTGAGTGCATTTACTTCCATCACAATGGACAAGAAGAGATCCTTGCTCAGTGGTGCAGAACCCTTGAGATCTAATTTAGCTTTTATAGGAAAATCAAAAAGAGAGAGACGGCACAAGAGCGAGTGAACAGAACAAAGAGATGAGTTTGTACCGGGAATATTGATACTTGTGGACCGTTTCTGTAACTCTTTTGAAAGAAATTTTCTAAGTAAATGCTGACTTGGACTTTTCTGGCAGCGGAAAGCAGAGCTCGGCCCACTAAGTCACGCAGGACCAGACCGATTCAGTACCATCAGCTTCTCCTCTCTGAGGCTCAGCTTCCTTGATTTTTGATTCTCTGAAGGTCGGAAAACATTTCAGAAAAAAATAAATTTTCGCTCTTAATTCCTTAAATCTGTCCTCCCAGGGATGCCCAGAAATAGGTAAGTTACATAAATGCAAATCAAAAACACACCAGTGTCTGCACCCTCTGGTTTTGTTGATTTTTTTTTCCTTTTCACATTTTATAGCAATTTCCAGGAATGTCATCACATCCTTTGTTCGCTGCAGGTCAATTAAAATATCTCCGAGAAGCAGGTACAATCTTCACTATGTATTGTTCTTCTCCGAGAGTGAAAGGACAGTTTTTGCTAACTGCTATTGGGAAGACACTGAGACTTAGGGAAGTGGGGGGGGGGGGGGAACCCTTTCATTTAACATTTTCTCAGACAATGAAGGAAGACATTTCCTCCAATACTTCATTAAAAAACAACATCAACAACAACAACCCACAGTGGCTTAACCCAGCAGAGAGTAGGAGAGGCAAGACCAGAGCCCAGACACTCTTATTCTTTCTCATATATTGCATGAAGTCTAATAAACTGTCATTTACAAGCAATTTTGCCACACAAATATAAAGCTGCTAGTGCAAAGAGCCAAAATTACTTTTGTAAATGGGTGTTAACACTGTAGTAGAAGACCGACACTTTCAAAAAGAAAAAGGGGAAGAAAGAGAAACTGAAAATATGGAGCCTTGAGTCAGGTGTTTTTCTACCCCTGAATACATTCTGGGTGCACTGGGCTGGGATCCCTTATACCACTGAATCTCAACTTTCTTGGTTGCCCAATAGGAGAATGAGACCTACTTCATTGGACAGATACAGGAGTTAAACAGGGTAATACATGTCAAATTTATCAGGTACTTCACTGGTTGTAATATCATGTGAAAGGCAGCAATCATATATGTTTGCACTTTAAAAACCGGCCTTGCATCTAAGCTGCCGTTCACATTGCTGACCAACTGCCCCCTGCACATTGAGAATCTGCTTGTAGTTCTGTTGATACATCTTGCCTGATAACAAGATGAAGAATTACCTCTCACCTTAGAGCATTTCAAACCCTGACCTACTTACTATCTATAGCTCCAATCTGTAAGATACAAAAACAAGTGGTAAAATTTTCTGATAGGAATAATTAACCAAGTTGAGGTGTTAAATTGAGCCAATAATCTTCATGAAGCAAACCTATATTTAGTTTACTAGACAACAGGATACTAACTGGCATTCCCTACCTGCTAGAAAGATTCATAGAGCACTTTCCAAGCTTGAAATCCTGCCAGAACTACAACTCAAGTGTACCTATGCATTACTCACCAAAACTAAGCTGAAACTCCTGTTTTTATTGTGAGATGATGATTTATTCACAATAATGTTTCGCCTAAGGGTCTAACCATAAGTCCCAAATGATTCATATTGTGAAGTCCAGCTGTAACAACAATGGTATTCTCCAGAAAAAGAACCAAATGAATACTGAATCTCTTGAGAATTTTCCACAACAGATCTAAGGGTGATAGATCATGCAAACTCATTCTATAATTAACCTAAGTGTTCCCTTTCCTTCACCAAAATCCAGATGGATTAGCCCATGACCTTTTGCTGGGTAAATCACAGAGCCATGGTTTACTCCATGGTACAAAATTAAGTTCAGATTTTAAAATGCAACCCCAAAATCCAAACTCACATTCAAAAATGCAATAAACTAAAGAAAGGAAAGAAGCATTTTGATGAATAGAAACATCGCTTAAATTCACTAAGAAAACTGAAAATGAAGCAAATGTAAAATGCACATGAGTACCTCCTTTCCATCTTCAAGTTCTGATTCTTCTAAGCCTAGCAATGTCCAACCAAGAAACTGAGTCCCCATTGCTGACCATAGAAATGAGGACAATCTTTACCACAAATGGAAGGTTAAATAATGGGCAAATCTCTATAGAAATACAGTAACTCTCAAAATGTATCTTAGAACTTTTCCATGAGAATCTTCCAAAACATGCTCATCCTATCATCTGAGTTGATGAGACAGACAAACCAAGAGAAACAAACTTGTGCAGTTTAGTCCTAATCTCACATTGTCACAAGGTACTTGTACTGCCTAAAATAGGTCTTGATGCCATGAGTGCTGTCACAGTTTGAATGAGAAACTTCCTCCACAGGCTCCTATATTTGAAGACTTAGTCTCTGGTTGCTGGTGCTGTTTGGGAAGGTTATGAAAACTTTAGGAAGTTCAAGCTTCACTGGAAGAAGTATGTTGCTGGGTGCAAGCTTGAGGGTTTATAGCCTAGCCATACTTCCTGCTCTTTACCTGATTCATAGGTGTGGTTGAGAGGTGATCTCTCAGTTTACTACTCTTGCTGCAATGCCTTCCCCACTATTTTGGATATGTAGAGACCTATGGAACTGAAAGTCACAATACACTCTTCCTTTTCTAATTTGCTTTTGGTCATTGTATTTCATTGCAGCAACAGAAAAGAAACTAATTACAAATGTTACTGAATGCACCAAGAAAGTGAGCCCTACTTCAGGTCTCAATCTGTACTAGCACAGAAGCACAGCTAATTTCCTTGGGATGATTTACTACAAAATTATAGGTGTATGATTGATTGTTGGATGGGTGGGATGGATGGATGGATAGATAGATAGATAGATAGATAGATAGATAATAGTTAGATGATACACACATAGATAGATGATAGATAAATAATAGGTAGATGGATGATAGATAGATAGATAGATAGATAGATAGATAGATAGATAGATAGATAGATAGATAGATAGATAGATGATAGGCATCTTTCTTCAGAATATATTTGTAATTACTCAACCTGAGTAGTGTATTTAGTACAATTATTTAATTTTAGCAAGTATCAAATTTACATTTACATTCTAGTCATCTAAAATTTGGCCACATCTGAAGAATTGCATTACCCTAAAGTCACTGATTTCTGTGGAAATGTTGAAAATTTCCACATTGTCTTAATACAATAATTGGGATCAAGAATTATCTTCAAAGTAGCTGCCATCAAAACTTCACAAACATTAGAAAAATAGGAGGTAAAATTTACCTTTTTCCAAGAAGTATTAAATAAAATAATTCAATATTGTTATGTTACTACATTATTTTCGAAATTACATATATGTAGGTCAAATAAAAGCCAATAAATAGCATTTGCAAGGCTAAGCCAAGAAGTGAGGGCACACTAGCCGTAAGGCAGGACCTGGGCATTTGCCTCAACAAAGGTAAAGTCTAATTCTTTGATTTTTTTTTTTTTTTGCTAAAATAAATGATTTACAATGTTGTCTGTCACTTGCCTCCCTAGCTGATGATAGTAATGTTCGGTCTCAAACAACACTTCCTGAAGGAGGTCCACCAGATATTATAGTGTGTGTAGGTTTTTCTGCCCAATAGTAGCCTGTAATATGAAGTCATTCTTCAGTCTTTCACTAAGCCAAGACAATAAACTAAAGAATGGAAAGAAATGTACTGACCAATAGAAGCATCAGAGAAATTCACTACAAAAACTTAAAACAGAAACAGAATGTAAAAACACGTGTGAGTGCCTCCTTTCCAGCTTCTAGCTCTGATCAATCCCAACCTAGTACACAGCACTGGCTCCCAGGTTCAGGGTGATTCCATTTGAGTTTAGGGCTTAACAAGCATGTTTCCCAAGATTTGACTTTGATTATTAGCTTTGGGTTGTTTGAAAACAGTTGATTTATTTTCTCTCCTAAATTTATACTCTCTTATTCCTGTTGTTTCTGAGTTTCTCCATCATTTTATATGGCTCTAAAACCTTAGGGTTATAAATAAATAAATAAAAATAAAACCTTAGTGTTAATTTTCTTTCATTAAACTTCTCTTATCCCTTTTATCTTTTTCAGTTTTTTTTTTTACTTGTTTTATCTCACTGATCTTTTAATGTTTTCCCTGCTTATTTTGAAATTTTCCATCTCACTCATGTCATCACTTTTTTTCTTATTTTGCCCATTTTCACTCTTGCCTTTGAATGTCTCAACCTCAGGCAAAGATTATCAAGACTGGTACTGGGTTAAGGAAGAGAAGACTGTGTTGAACTGGGTTACACACATAGAATAAATATTTAGCACGGGCTGTGGATCTGACTTATAGATACATTTATATCTCATCTGCACATATATACATCTCACAACTCCAAAATTCCTGCCAGAATTTTCAAAGCAAAATGTAAACTCAATTCTTCTCTCTCTCTCTCTCTCTCTCTCTCTCTCTCTCTCTCTCTCTCTCTCCCTCCCTCCCTCCCTCCCTCCCTCCCTCCGTCCCTCCCTCTCTCTCTCTTTGTAACTTTTCATTAGTTCATTTAGAATTTTGTACATTCGTGCAATGTATTTTTTTTTTTTTTGGTTTTTCGAGACAGGGTTTCTCTGTGTAGCTTTGCGCCTTTCCTGGAACTCACTTGGTAGCCCAGGCTGGCCTCGAACTCACAGAGATCCACCTGCCTCTGCCTCCCAAGTGCTGGGATTAAAAGCGTGTGCCACCACCGCCCGGCGCAATGTATTTTTATCATATTTGTTCCCTACTCCTCCACCTAGCCTAGGTCTACCCCTACTTCCTCCTAACTTCAAGCTCTTTTGTTGCATAACTCACTGAGTCTAACTTGTACTGCCCATATACAGGTGGGTATAGGGCCATCCCCTGGAGATAGCCAACCTATCAGGATGATCAATCTTCATTTACTGTTGAGTATTCCTTCAAAATCAATATTAATTGTGGACTGTTTTGGTGAATCAATTACACAGCTGAAGCTATTTGGGTTTATTCTTAGTCTTTAATTCATAAGTTATGAAGTAACCTTTAGAACAACCCAGTATTGCTCTATAATGTAAGTTTAAATTTGTAGACCAAAAATCATGCATAGTTGGCTGTGTTTCATTTATATTAGACAGTACTTTTTAGAAACTACTTTGTTCAAAAACCTGTGCTTGTTCTGAGAAAGAGGAATAAAGATACTTTCATATACAAAAGTCACAGATAAAACCAAACAATAATGCCAATACAGTATAAGACCCTAGGCAAGGGACTTTAGTCTGCCTTGGGTAGCAGGTGATGGGAGAGAGTGAGCAAACACATAAATAAAAGTGGTATTCATTCAGAGAGATGATGTGATGTGATAGATAATGAAACCAATCAAAAGTTTGCTATAAAAGATTGATGCTACAGCCTTGTCATTTTCATATCCTCAATATTGAGTCTTGAGAGTTCTTGAAGGAAATCTGAAGGTCTTGACTTCTGCTGAAAAGCTAATTAACTTTGTTTCTGCTGACCTTTTCATTCCCTTCCTATAAAATGAGCTGTTGCTTTAAATACATGCATGAAAAGGTTTGACTAATTTATAGGAGGAGATAATGTTTAAATATTTATTCTGTTGTTTGCTCAAGCTATCCCTGTAGTCAGTTTCTTCTATATTTGTATAATGTAAACACTTCTCTCAGTCAATGTTGGCTTTTTTTCTTGTCTACTAATCAAAGCTTAGATCAATCATTATAACTCAAATATGAAAATCAAATTCAAAATATATTTATCTTTCTTTTAAATTGAATTATGAGAAAATAATGTGGGATATTGTATCATATTGTGTGCAAAGATCACATTTGGGAAGATAACATTTTTCTTTAAGCTTCTAAAAATATTTCTTGGAAAATACATCTTTAGTTCTAATTTTCTCATAATCTAATAAGAAAGAACTTTAGAAAGAGAAATTGGTATTTTCAGCTTGGATTTGCTATAGCATAAATCTAAGGATATATACAGTGTGTGTGTATATATATACATATATAATACTCAAAATTACTCATGAAATATATAATTAATTTTATATAATACTATATCTACTTAGCAATCTACATCCCTAATGCCAGTAAATAAACACAAAACATTAGCACAGCCCATATAATCTTTAGATCAAGAATAATAAGGCTAAACTTCTGATTTTCAGAATATAAGCAATATTTCATTTCATCAACTAAATGGCATATGAAGAAAGAATGGTGTGCTTGTGTGCCATAATCCCTACTGTGACTTATTAATTCCTTTGTAAGTAAAACAGAGAATTTATAAGGGTTGAAGGTTATATTTATTTTTCATTACCAGCTAAAGACTTGCACACTGAATAAAAGAAATTCTAACATGAAATCAGGGAGAAGTGGTGTTTCTAAGGTCCTTTTTAAAAACTCAGTAGGAAGTCAAACAGTGGTATAGACCAGTTAATAAAGTTAAGCAGGAGGGTGGTGGAACTTTCAAAATCCAAAAGTACAGCAGTGACCATAAAGATCAAGAATGCTTACCCCAATGAAACCTGTATTCCAGAAATGGGAAGCAGAAACGATTCTTAATAAGTAAAATGTAGTATTTATGGTGCTCATCAATTCTAAAGAGAAAAATTAAAGCAAGGAAAGAATAGAGAGTGTCAGTATGGTAAGTTGTGGGGAAGTACTCCTTTTTAGTCTATACAATGAAAGTTAAACTACATCTCCTATTGCCAAGAACAGTATTCAAAAGCATAGGCTTAGTGTCATTTATCTCAACCTCCTGGTTTTCCAGAAGAAAGAACAGAGCTACGGAAGTTCAAATTTTGACTAAGATTTGACACCCTGAGTTCAAGGTCACCCACAGGTAGCCATCACTCTGCATTGTATCATCCACATCTCTTAGGAGTATAGAAGTTGTCTCTTTAGTACATTGTGTTACTGCAAACAAGTTCAGACTAACTAAAAATGTTTCATTCTTCCAAAGCATTTCTATACATCTCACCAGCAGTGTGATTATAGACTAACACATTGACTTCACACACTTGAGGACAGATGGCTGCTAACACCATGATGTGAGTGATGACACAGTCAAACGTGATCTTCAAGTGGGGTCTCAGAGTCACTTTCCTACCACAGAGATCTATGCAGACTACCAACAATTATATGGTTTACTAAAATGTATTTTAAACTTTCATGTGTTTTTAAAATAAACTTGGAACCTGTCACTTGTTTTCCCCTAAATTTAAGTGACAGAAAACCAGAGATCATTTTTTTTCTGCGGTAGCAAAGACCAAGGGGCCCTGAGGGAAGAAGAACTAGAGATTCCCCAACTTGAGTCAAACTGTGATCTACATAACGGGAGTGGAGGTTCTCAGAGCCCAAGTGTGGAAACACATTAAAGTGCGGTTATTGCTAGAAGTAACTGTGAAAATGGTACTTCGCTGGTGCAGCTGCTCCCATCGCATTTGGTTTACTGAAAAAGAAAAATGTTTATTATGGTTAGGACTGCAAGCCTCGGGCATCCACGTCTCAAGTGTCTCCTAATCTCTCCTCGAACAGCCGTCCGTCTGGCGGCAAGAGAGCCAGCAGCTCTGTATGTTTGAATGCAGGATTTAGTGTGCCGGGCCAAAGGCTTGTTACCCTTTCTATTTGTAAACTGTGAGCAAACTAGACAAAAATGGAGACAGGCTGTAGATAGACCCACAATTGCTTTCACACTCTCACTCTAGGTTTTCAATAGAATTTGGAGACAACCTGAAAATTGTCTCTTTTAAATGTAATGTTTTGTTTTGTCTTTTTTTTTTTTTTGTATTATTTTACTGGTATCAATCCTTTTTCTTTTATGGTACCACACCAGTGCCTGTTGATGAGTTACTTGGGGACAGTTCTGTGCTCCTTGCTTTAGGATTTGCTCACAAGTGGGAAAAGTCACTAACAGTTGTTGTGTACCTACTTGTCCTTAAATTTTAGATTTAATCATTTACTCTTAAATGAAAAAAAAATCTTGTGAGTTAGGCGCTTGTATTAATGTCATGTTATATATGCGGGAATGCGGCTGAAACAATTTAAATAACATCTCCACAACTGCATATTTAACATCAGACTGTGATTCCAGACCTTCATGGTTCAAATTCATGAACCTTCTTTCAATGTAACATTGGAGGACCTTTCTGTTCAACCACCAATTCATCAAGGGGTTCTGTATTTTCTATCCATGAGAATGGTTAGGGAATAAAGTACTGTTGTAAGCAGCAGATTTTTCATGATTAAGAAAAATTCCCCAGGCCTTTAGAGAACGGGTAAGCATTGACTTTTACATAGCAGTCAGTGATACTGACTTCATGGAGTGCCCTTGAGATTTTCAGAGCACTTTGATGCATAAGCAGCAGCTGAATTCAAAATGATTTTCAGTCAGCATCCATGAGTTCCCCTCATCTAGAAGACCTAATCCGGTGACAGGAACACTGGGATTTCCTTGATTAGGTCACAAAGATGCATGAAGATGAAACACTAAGTCAAGTTTCTGCTTCTAAGATGTTCTCATAACCCCAAAGTGCCCTGTTCAGAAGGTGAAGACAATCCTCAGACTGAGAAAGTGGTTCACAAGCTCCTTGTTTTTCTGTGAATTATACCCTTATTAAGAGGTGATCTGGATGCTTAAATACATTTTTTAAGTGAGTGATATTCCCCTTTCAGAAAAGCCAAGTTTGTGGTCACACACCATCTTATTCCTTCTGTTATGAGATTGGTTTAAATGGCTCAGACACCGTAAGTTCAAGCATCTGAGTCCGTATGTGTATCCATGTACACACATACATGTTCATTGCATAATTGTCTCCTTTAATATGCAAAAGAAAAAGTA
This sequence comes from Peromyscus eremicus, assembly GCF_949786415.1. Classification (NCBI taxonomy): domain Eukaryota; kingdom Metazoa; phylum Chordata; class Mammalia; order Rodentia; family Cricetidae; genus Peromyscus; species Peromyscus eremicus. The sequence continues at coordinate 42,803,757 of NC_081416.1, forward strand.
AATTCTACATATTGAATCTTCATTTTAAAAAACTGAGGACAAATGAACTCAGTAGTTTTTCTCTCTCCTCCCTACCCCAACCCCCAGTAAATTTCAAGTAAACCTTACATGAGAGCTTTTTCCTAAAGATTGCTAACGCTTCTTGCTGATGGGGCACATGATAAGGAATGGAAGAGTGATGAATTTCTAGTCTTGAAAGTCAATGTCAAAATTATTGCTATCTAGAGTCATATCATAAATTTTTTTCACCAGAATTAATGCTATGAGGTGTCAGAAGCCTATGAAAACCATCAATGTTTCTTCTCATCTAAGTTGACACACTGTCACTGTGAATAAAATTAAAGAGACATGTAAGTTTGTGTAACTGTCTGCAATACAAGTCGTTGCTCCAAGTTTACCTATCCCTAATTTTTAACATTAGCATGAGTTTCCAGATCCAAAACTTTAGTAGTACTGTATTAATGAAATTAATCCATTACTTTATAATTTAGCCTTGATCAAGTTCTTAAGACAAGGGAAGAAACGAGTGACATTTTTTGCCAGAATATCACAAGAACAGTCTCTAGCTTAGTTGTGAATGTTGTTCACCTCTAAAACCTCTTCAGCTGGCCCTCCACAGTCCAAATTGCTCTGTGTACTAACTTGCAGACCCCTGCTTAGATAGACTTTCAACCCTTCTTCTAGATCAAACTCCCAAAGTCTTCTACATTTCTCCATGAAACAGCATGATCAGGTTCTTCAAAATAAGAACCCACTCCCATCAATTTCTGTATGTTGCTTTTCTATTGTTGTGATAAAACACCCCAACCAAGGCAACTAACAGAAAGAAGGGTTTATTTGGGCTTACAGTTCCAGACAGAGAAGGGTCTGTCACTCATCATTATGGCAGGGAAGCATGGTAGCAGTCAGGCATGATAGCTGAAGCATTTAGCTGAGAGCTCACATCTTAAACTGTAAGCAAGAAGCAGAGAGAGCTAACAGGGAAGGGCACCAGGCTTTGGAGCCTCCAATCCTGTCCCAAACCACATACTTCCCCCAGCAAGGCCACACCCCATAACCTAACACCACCACTAACGGGAGACCAGATATTCAAATTCCCAATACAATGGGGAACATTTAAACCATCACAAGAACTTTTACTATTCTTCCCTGTGGTATTCTACATGTAGAGAAATAATCAAGTTATCAACGCAATCCTACTTCAAGAAAAATCGCATTATCTAGAGAGATACATTTGAAGATTACTTAAATCTAGCAGATTCTTCATCCTACCTCTTTTTTTCCCTCAATGACCAGGTCTGATATCCTGCCCCAAAAGCACCACTCCAAGCTTAGTTGTTGTTGTTTTTTTCCTTTCCAGTTTCATTGACTCTCCATGGACCTTATTTCTTATGATGTCTTAATGTTATAAAGAATTTTCATTCCTTTAAAAAGGATGCAATGATATATATGTGTGTGTGTGTGTGTGTGTGTGTGTGTGTGTGTATATATATATATATATATATATATATATATACCGCATCTTTACATTACTGATGGAGAGCTACTCTTTCCTTGGGTCAGTTGTACATCATAGTCTTCGTAATACCCTCATCATCAGCATTATCCTTCTGAAAGTGTCAGGAGTGAGCTTGGTGTTCAGGAGATGCTTAGTAATTACGAATGATATGATAACATGCTGTTTAGGTTAAAAATCACAGCTGGTGTGATGGGCCCTGTGTGTGCATGCATATGTTTGTGTCCATGCATGTGCAGTTGTGTGTGTGTGTACATGCTATGACAGAGAAGGAATAGCACAGACTGCTGTTGTTTATTTTTCTCTAGTCATTTTATAAAGATTTCTTGAGCAACTAGTATATGCCAGGGGTTAGAATACAGGCTTGACTGTACTTCTTGAAGGAAGGGAGAGAATCATGTGGGCGAAGCATCTCTTTAGTTTTGTTGAACTCGTTTTGAATAAGTTGCCTTGGTTTTGAAACTTTGCAAAGAAAAAAAAAATACCAACTAAATTTCCAGCTCTTTTGTTGAGAAAACCTTGAAAGCTGGTAGATTTGGGTTCATGTCTGCAGAACCAACCTCCACCTTCAGATGGCCATGCCCGTTGCATTTCCTGTTGCTGACCATCCCTGCTTCACCCCCAGCACTGCCTGTCTGGGCTCTCAAGGTACTCGAGCTTGCTGCCTCTGCCTCAGACAGACATTTCTGAAGGACTTTCTGAATCATTTTATAAAACTGAATCATTTTATAAAACTATCTCCCAAATGCCACTTCTCCGTGAGGGAAAATAATAGATGCTTGCCTCTGATAGGATCCATTCAGTGTCAAAATATTTTTCCTGTGGCTTTCCTCATGTGCATGCAAAAATTTGCCAGCTTTCCGATCCTGTTCCTCAGGAGCCCTCATTCAGTTGCTTCCACTCTGGGAACATGATGAGATCTGCATTTTTGAAATGTTCTGTAAAATGTCCTGAAAAATTACTAACAGTGGCAGTGATGGCACCGTCTCTGACCTGGATAGTACTAATGACAGTAGGCTACAGATTGGAGTCCCTTTGTCATGTATATTTTTAATCACAGTGCAAGTCTCCAATGGCTAAAACACTTTAATGCTTATTACGTTGTTGTTAGAAAAAAATCCACTCCCTTTATTTTTTTAGAAATCAATTTAATATGGACGGTCCTGTCAAGCTTATTTAAAATGATTGCAGGGCTGAACGTCAGTCTAGAAAGACAATGGTGCTGGTTATCACCATGTGCCTTTGTTATCATACCCATGAGCTATAGTCCCTATGATGCTCTAACAGACAGAACCCAGAGAAATGCTCTGATTCTTTAAAGTATGCATTACTGCTGAAATCTCCAGCTTTAAGGAAACTGATTGTATACTCTTGCAGAAGAGCTGAAGTTAGATGACTTTTTAAAAAAGACAACCACCTGTTGGGGGTAGCAAAGAGACTAAATAACAAAAGACATTATACCATTGACTCCTATATTTAATCAGGTGAAGAGGAGGAAAGATAATTTACCTAAATAGTGGCTGGCCACTGTGGTGCCAGGGAGCAATTTTCGCTGACAGAAATACCCATCTCTTCACTGCGTATTCTGCAACAGACTGACTCCAGATGTGGCTTCCTTCACGATGCCCCTCCTATTTCACAAACATCCCTTTCCGTGTTTCCTCTTCCCTTGCTGTGGTTCAAGTTGCCAGGTTCATATGGGGATACAGAACACATAAAATGCCCTTCAATGCTCCCAGGAGGGAGCTGAGAAACAAGTTTTTCTCAGATATTCTGAATGGCATCTGCCTGTGAAAGGTCACTAGTAAAATATGATTGATGATTGCCTGATATTATTTCTTTGATCTTGTTTCTTTCCCCCTTTTCAATCTATACAAATAGTAATGAAAACGGCTGAGGAAAAAAACACAAGAACACAGAAGCCACTATGCATGTTTTGTGCCCTCCCACCTAACAGGCACATTTGTTTTTTATGTCCTTAACGTTACTGAGCTTTGAAAAACCTGTAGTGTTTTTATGTAATGCCACTGCAGCTTGTTCAAGGGTCACTTGACCATATGCTGTCCTTGGTGTCAGAGTGATAGCTTCATCCATAATGATAGAGGCTAATTCTAATTAGCAGGCCTAGAGAAAAAAAAAGTCAAACTGTATGGGTCTGCCCAGCCACTTATATTCCAGATGCTAACTTACACCCTCCAAAATCACAATATGTAAACTCTCCTGGGATGACTGAGAAAGGATGCTGAAGTTACAGTGGCAGCTCTACAGTCTTCACAGTCAGAAAATACTTTGACATATTGGTTACAATAATATTTTCACTCTGCAGATACTGTATCCCAAAGTGGCTATGTCAGGACATCATTCCTTCTTTTTCTGTTTCCTCAACCACAAAATCGGGCTCACAATTGGATTTGTCAGCTGTGGAGCTATCCTAATATAGCAGCAGATGAATCCAGGCAAAGAGCAGATCTATCACTGTATCTGACTGATCTTTCTCCTTATGCACAGTGACAAATTCTCACCTCTCCATATAGATCAGCAGGCTCTGTAACCAGTCAGTCACGCATAAGTTGTGACAGTGCATCACAAGACTGGCAATTCAGAGCCCTGGAGAACAAGGTGAAACATACAGTTACTCCACATGAAAACTGCAGTCTTTCCCTGAGCAACACTGGGCCCAGGAGAGTGGCATCAACACAAGGGTGGGGCATCATCTTACAAAAAGAGACATGGGGTTCTATTCACTTTATTATAAGACACCAAGAGAAGAGATGAAAAAGCAAATCATTGCACCCTGGAGGAGGGATTTGCATTGCCCTTTGGATAAAGCCTATGCAGATCTCTGTCTCCGTCAGCCTCTTAGTTACTCAAAATGGATAAGACAAGGAAGTGTCTGGCCAGTGAGATCATGAAGACACCCCCACTGGGATCACAGGGCTCCACCTACAATGCCCAAAAGAAAATGGGGGGAAAAAAATCTTATTTTCTAGCTTAGTTTTCTCATTCCCAGGAAAATACACTTTCATGATGCTCCTAATTTCCTAACAGAGACAAAAGCTCCTATTTCTAGCTGTTGATTTTAGAATTTTGAGAAATAGTTTGGGCACTTACAGAATTTTAGAGAAACTTCCTTTGCCATTCCATGGTAAGCACAAAATAGAAAGTGCGGCTGCTTTAGAATGTACAGTCTGAATGTATAATTCTGGAAGAACACTTAATAAAGAGACATAGCAATAATGTTTGTGTTTGATGTATAGGTTAGTGGTATAGAGATTAAATGTATTTTATCCTTGCTCATTCATAAGAAGTAAAGTTGAAAAAAACAAATGTCTTGACAGCAATATTGTATAGAGCTTTACAGGTGCATTTTTATTTTTACTTATTAAAAAATACAAAAAGCTATGACTTGTGATTTTAAGATAATTGTGGATCACTGACTCAACAGATGTTCACACATGAAAATAAGAAAATCAAACATAAAAAGTGAATATATAACTAATTTGTATAATAAACTTTTTTGGTTATATAAGCTATTAAATTCTTCAGTTCAGTTACATACACACACAGAAAAAGCAAAAAACAAACAAAAAAATCTACTCAGCTGATGGTCTATCCTGGTATAAATAACATCTTGGTTTTTAGGTTTAAATCAGGGAAACAGGGCTAGAGAGATGACTCAGCAGTTAAGAGCACATGGCAATCTTGCAGAGGACCTGGATTCAGCCCTAGCCTCCAGATGTTGGCTCTCAACCACAAGTATCTAGAGTTCTAGGGCCCTCTTTTGACCTCCACAAGCATGCACATGGTACATATTCATAGATGCAGACCAAACACTCCTACACATAGAATCCATAAATCTTACAATTTTATGGAGAGACACATTACTGACAAAGAGCTAAGATACAACATGCAAACTGAGTAGCAATTTGACCATGAGGAACAGCAGAGTGCAGGAAAAAAAAAGGAAACTGGAACAAAGGGTACTAGCTGACATTTTCTTGTGGGGCAGCAAGGACAGATGCTTTATTTTAACCGACTAGCTGTATGAGTTCATGTAAGATCTCAGAAATACATGAACTGAAATTCTTTACCACTTTTTGAGACATTAAAATACCAGCTGTTCAAATATTTGGATAATTGAGAAGATAAACAGTTCAAAATGTCCCTTCCTCTCAGTTTTCTGGAGCAAACTCAACTGACTATCTAATTCCCAACCAGCTGTTCACACTGCCTGTCCTGTGATGATATGACCAAATCAGTAACTCCAAGGCCCCTCAGAGGACTGGGTAGCTGGAGTCATTTATTATGTTGTTCCCGTGGCTCAAAAAACAAGAAACTACAAAGAAGAGACACCAGCTGACTAGCCCAAGGTCACTCGGTGGACAGCGAGAAGGACAGCAGTTTAACACGTGCCATTCAAAAGGCTTTGAACTTGCTAAAAGGGAAGGATATTTGAATCTCCTGAAATGTGTTAACCATTCCTAGAACCCACCAGGAACAGTTCTCACGACCTTGAGCACTGATGCTCTGCACACTGCTCATTACTAAATTGATTCCAGCAACTACGTGGTAGAAACACGACAGACAGGAATGATGCAGAGTTTACAGATAAAGAAAATTACTCCCAAGTATGTAAGCAACTTACGTCAGATTCCAGAAGTAGTTAAGAACCGAGCTAGGATCATAAGCACCTTCCTTCCTCAAGCATGATATGCTGTTTCCAGCATATCAGGCCGCCTTCTTTGTCACTGCCCAACCCCCTGTGTTTTCTACCCCCCCCCAAAAAAAAGATGTCTACCTGTTTGAGTAGACATTTGAAGAACAAAGTGCAGATTCTCTCATTTCTGGAGCTAGCAGAGTCAATGAAGCATCAATGCAGAAAGCATCTAAAAAGGGAGTAAAGATGTTCCCCTCCACTGGGCCATCTTGTTTCTAAGTGCCGGAGTTTCTCCTATTCACGTCGGCCCACTCAAACAAAGAAGAAAAAGTCATCCTGTATTTCCTGAAACTTGAAAAATCTCATTTTTTTCCCTTCACATGCAACACTCAGTTCTGGTTAAATATGAAACAATCTTCAAGCAGGTGTTTGTTTTCTTTAAAACAAGAATGACATTTAGTTTTGTCATTCTGCTTCAAAAGTAAGCATTTTATTCATTAGTTCAAAATGAAACATTTTCAAAGGGCTTCATTGCTGACTAGCTGTGAGCCATTTGAAGTTCTAAATGTCATTTGATGAAGTCGAGAAGTACGGATATAGAAGTGACAAAGACCATTGTTAACTAATGAATATAAAGCAGACTTGTTTGCAAGAAGCTCCTTGAGTAATCCTGAAAGATCTGAAAGAAATGTTACTATAGAATTCTCTCTATATTGCTCACTGTTTATCACCTTGATTCAAAAATCAAAGGTGAATAAAATAAAACTCTAGAACTTAAAAAAACAGGGAAGAAATTTTCAAGAGATTACCTATTTAGCTAAGTCATGGATAATAGTATGCCGGTTTAGTGAAAAAAAAAAGCTGTATATGTGGTTACTGATAATAAGTATTAAGTACAAAGTGATTATTACTGAATCATTAAAATTAGTATACAAATACAGCCATGAGACTAGATACAAGCATTATGTCTGATCTGCTTCGTAAAATAATTCTGAGTAGCTCATGGCAAAGATAACAATAAAAAAAACCCACAAATAAATAGGATTATGGGAAAGAGTTAAATAGTAAAAGGGAAGTAATTTGGCCATAATTAATAGCAGGGTCCTCAGAGTCAGATAAAACTGGGTTTGAATCCAAGCTCGTCTAGATGGGTGACCTTGAACAATTATTTCAAGCTCCATGATCCCTCCACAATGAATGAAAAAAGGCGTAATAAATAACAGCTACCTCAAAGAAGACGAAGGTGTCTGCAATGTCTCTGTTGATGCACGCTACACAATTAGACACAAGAACAGAACCCTAGCCTGTGCTCTCTGTCCCACATTATGTGGAAACTAGAAACACAGAGGCTGAACTAAAGCTCGTGTTCTATGGGGCTGGAAAAATCAACCTAAATTTAAAACAAATCCCGGAGAATGCTGGGACTACACCTCCCACGTGGAGCTGGAGGTAGTAAGGAAGCGATCCGTTAGGAACGGGGCAGAACGGAACCAGACGTTTATGATAACATGCATTTGTTTTGGTTTTTATGTTCGCTTTGAAGCAGCCTTTGGGTCTTGCAGGCTTCTCTTTGTAACACTCTTACAGTATAATATATTTGGAAAAAAATGTCTTCTATAATGCCACGAAAAGGGGGGGAAATAGTCCAAGATGGGCTGGTGTTGGGATGAAAACAAATTAAGGGAACAGAAAATCATGTGTTTTTTAAAAAGCATTCACTTCGAATTAAACTGGGACTTTCTTTGGGTAACTCCCGTGAGAATTTCCCGAGAGGGACCCATACTGATGCTTCTACTTCTGCGCAGGCTGACATAACAAGGGGCCGGACAAGGTCCTTGCTGGCACAGCGTGTTTTGTCATTAGTTCAACCTAAGAACAAAGCAACAGGACACGAATGGCAGGTACCAAAACGGAAGTTCAGGGAGGGCGAGGAGGCACAGGTGCAGTGGGCAGAGGCACAGGGACCCAGGACCTTAGGTGCCAGGGACTTACTTCAGGAGGTAAGAGGAGGGGCCACTTTAAAGCACAATCCCAGGAAACCTTTAATTTTGTAGCTAAATCCTCCGGCCTCGGCCTACCCCACCCCAAATAAAGTTACCAAAGGAAACAAAAGTTTTCTTCCTGTCTCAGCCTATTTGGATCTCAAATAAGAAAGACTGTCTTAAAGGCGCTCAAAACATCTTAGTTTGGTTATGTTCGAGTCCCAGCTTCTTTGAGTCAGGCGGCGGAAGAGGGATACTGGGATAAATCTAAGTTGTAATCAACTCCACATCTCTCTTCCGGCAGTATAGCAAACCGAGTATCTTCCACTGGAAAAAAAAACATTTAAGAATTCTATATTCAACAACAACTTTGCTTATGTAGTTAATTCTCACAGTTTGAAAACATACGACAACAGGATAGGTTATTGAGGCTTCTTTCTATGATTTCCATTTCGTTTTAGATGTATGGGTGTTTTGCCTACATGTCTGCCTGAGGAGGTTATCTGGAGTTACAGATGGCTGTTAAAGCTGCCATGTGGGTGTTGGAAATTGAATCCCTGTCCTTTGAAAGAGTAGTCGGTGCTCTCCACTGCTCAGCCATCCTTCAAGGCCCGATGCTGAAGTGTCTTGTCCACGTCTATGATCCACGCACTACTGTGGCCATGCTGAGAACTCTAATTCAGGATTTTCCTTTGTTTCCTTCCACTTCCTAGCTGTGCATCCTCGAAGCATGTTACCTTCTCTGTGCTTCAGTCAGCTCATGGGCAAAAATGAGGTTAACTGGATCCATGTGGAAGGCTTTAATGAGAGTTAAATGGCTCTGTATCAATAATAATTCATATGAGTAGGGAGCAAATGTGTTTGTTCAGCACAGGCATATGTTTAAAAAAGAACACACACTGGAGATTTTTCTTTTATACATAAAAAGTAGAATATAATGATACATTATTATATAATTTGACTTTTCTCACTTAAACTACTTTACTATTGTCACAGTCATCCTTTTTATTTTCATTGCTGTGTATTATTTCATTGACTACATGATTGACTATTGAGGATCATTTGAGATTTTTTCCAGTCTTTTGATTTTATGAATAATGCCTCAATAAAGAAAGTCACAAAAACAGCACTTTGAAGATGTGCAGAGTGTCGGCAGGACAAATTTCCAGCAGTGACAGTGCTAGTTCAAAGGGCAAGAACGTTTCCTACTTTAGACAGGTTGCCAAACTGCTGCCCCTTGTAATTGTGCCAGGTCAGAGCTCCCCCAGAACCTGGGGAAGCATCTGAGGAGACATTTTGTAAAGATATGTTTGCTGAGTAAAAATCAAATATTTCTGAGGGGGCGGGGAATGCAAAATCTAGAATTAAGAGCAGTCTGGCAGATCATGCTATTATACACTTAAAAGATGGCCTAGCAAGCTAAAATAATTCTCCTAATAAAAATCAACAGTGATATACGCAATAAAAAAAAAGTATATTAATGTGCAAAAAACCATCCCATCCTCCAATCTGGCTTCATGGTCTTACTTGGTATCAACGCTGACTGGTTGACTCTTCTCCTAGACTACAGGTTGTAATGTAGAGCATTTCAGAGTTCTGGGAAATCAGTTATTCAAATTCTTGATTTGTGTTTAGTTTGTGAGAAGTTTTTCCACATTTATCTATGAAATTAATAAGCTGTGATCAGTTCATAGACCGGGTGAGAGAACAAGGCATTTCCGCTGCTTTCACACCTGAGCTGCCAATCACTAGGACCTCCCAGTTTGAAAGCTGGGGAGGCAGACTGAGGAGATAGGACCTTCTCCAAACATGGATTATACTGAGAAGCCTATATGAAACAGGAGGAACAGCAATACCACTACCTCAATTGTAGAGAGAGAGAAAAGGTCTTCTTAAGAACTAATAACAAAAAGTAGTCCTCATGTTGCCTGGCGGCACAAATTTATACTATGCACATGGGGAGCCCCATTTCAATCCACAAATTGATTTGAGATAATAGGCATTACCCTCAGTGACTTACTGCATGCAAGTGTAATTCTCTTAAGAAAATAAAAATGGAGTTTCAATCCTGACCTCAATTCACATGGATAAATTGACTATGAAAAATAAAATATTGACAGAAATGAGATATACTAATTGAAACACTAGACAGAATACCCAGATACATCAAGACTTCAAGCATTAAGATTACAAAACCAAAATATGAAATCAGTATTATTAGTATTATATCTCAGGAAATAAAAGGTGTGGCATATGTGAATGACAAAGAGAAAAAAATATTTTCTTTGAAAAAAGCAAAAATCCTTTAGAAATTAAAAATACATTAACTAAAGGTCTAGGGAGGTGCTCAGCAGTGAAGGGTGTGTGCTGCTCATGCAGACGACCCAGCTCATTTTCATCTAACTCCAGTTTCAGAGAATCTGACTCCCTCTTCTGGTCTCCCAAGCATCTTGAATGCATGTAGTACACGCACATACACACACATACATACATACATACATACATACATACATACATAATACATACAGGAAAATGGCCATACATATAAAATAAATAAAACTTCAAAACATATTTATTGATTAAAATTTAATTTCAGAGGTATATAAAACTGAAAAACCACAACTCAAGAATAAGTGAAGATGTATTTGAAAACCTTGCCCACTTTGTCACACAACAAAGAGACAGAAAATATGTAAGACAAAGGGAAAGAAAGAGGAGGTAAAATAGTCAAGCACAAGTCTTTGGAGTCATGGTAAAAGAGAGGGGATCAGAGGCAATGTGTAAGTTTCTCTATCAGCAGTTTTTTACAGCTGGTTAAAAAAATTTATTGCTCAGATTCAACAAAGTTGCCACTTTCCTGATTTATCCAATATATTTTTCAAAAAAGCTCTGTACTAACTCCACTCAAATGGTTATAATTCCAAGATTAATTATCTAGTTGTATTTGAGTTTCTCTTGGGACACAGCCCCACACTTTGCAATGCCCATTTCTACACTAGTCTATGGGAGTCCGAGGACCTGGACAGAGTCTGACATTCACTCATGCTAACTGTGTAGTGTCAGTGCCTACAGCTTCCTGAGCTTTTGCGTTCCTACACTTAAAATTCAAATAATGGCATCTCCCTTAAGAAGTTGGCCAATGAACATTAAATACTTGAGCATGTACGAAATGCCTACCACGCTGCCTGTTTATTTTGGGTGCTTGGCACACATTCACTCCATTTCCACTCACTACTACTGACCATGGCCTCCACCACAAGGGCCCACAGAAGTCCTTCTGCTAGGAACAACACACTGTTCACTCATCCACTGCTTTTAGATGCCAATCATCTGAGACTGGTGGTGTCAAGACACCTTCTTCTAGTTAGTGAAGTTAGTTAGCCATACCAGCCCACTTAGAAGTGATCATCACCTCCAAAGGAGTATCCCTAGCCTGAGCTGTGGGGCAGAGAAGAGTTCCACATGATATAACAAGCCCATCAGAGAAGAACTCCCCTTTGTTCATCATATTTCACAGTTCCATTCACATCTTGTGGAAAACAGCCATCTGTTTGCTCTCCTTATTTCTGAGAACTCCTTTTATTGGTTATTCATTATCTCAGTCACCAAGTTTATTGAGCCATTTCTTCCCCTGTGCCAGGTCATGACATCAGGACCATATCAGATCTAACAAGTCACAAGCTGTTTCCAAAAGAACACTCCAGGTAAATTTAGGAGTTCAAGGAATGGTAGCTTGAAAATAAAAAAACCTTTGCTTCAAAGAAAAAGAAGCAAAGGGGTTAGAATTGTCTTGAAATAGCATATACATTTAAATGGAAACAAATTGAGTAGGTAAATAATGGGTCCCTAATCAAATCTATCAAAACCTAATATACTCCTCTATCAGTGATCTTGAAAAGAGTGATAGCAGGTATTCTCCTATCGTGTAATGCAAAGGAAATTAATATCATTTCATCAGTGTGGGGAGGAAATTACTGGAAACACAGTCTCAGCTAAATGCATGTAATATGAAAGTTGGTTTCATCCTTATGTGCAAAGTCAGAGGTGATTGGGCTTGTAGTTAAAAGGTACACCTTGAAGCTAGACTCCTGCTGCTAAAGGGTGTTCTTGCCAGTGCCCTGGCTGAGGGCTAAAATTGAATGGAATCTTTCAATTGTACCAGGGGCTCTCAGTGGTGGAAAGAGAGCAGCAAAAGGTGCTGTCAGCACACACAATGCCTTTTCTCCTTATTTTGTCTTCATTAGTGAGCTGCAGATCCTGCCTCATCCAAACACCCTCAGGCTTGCCCTTGACTCTGTTTGCTCCACTCTCTGTCGTTATCCTACTGATTGGAGGACACTACTATTGATGGTGATTGCTACCTGATCACATGGAGGAAGCTGAAATGGCCCATGTTAGTCCAGCCAGCCCTCTTTTCTTCACTCTGGAACATTCATAAGATGGCAGTATAGTTTCCAGTGACTCCAGCATCCTGAGGTCCTATACGTACAATTTGGTTCTGAAAATGGTTAAAAAAAAAAAAAAAAAACGATCTGGGAAAGGGCTGTGCTCCAGTGATGGCTGGATCATTTTCTCGTTTGCAGACAGTGCATTTAGATAAATAAGTGAATGCACCCCAGGGGAAGCCATCACAACTTAGAGGTTCAGTTCTGTGTCAACTGACTGGCCACTCTTCGAGGTCTAGAAATCACTTTACCCTTCTTTTGTTCCTCCTAACTCCTGCCACAAGGGCTGTCCTGTGATGCTGTAGCTCAGAGAAGTCAATGGCTAGGGAGCCCCATCAAACCTCACTGTGCCCTGGGCTTTATACATCCCAACCAAAAGAATGAAGATGAACTTCAGAAACAGTTGCTAAGAACTCAGAGTCAGATTGGCCACTAACTGTTAGGGTAAAATCAGAGGAGAAATTTATGCTGCAGAAGTTTATCTACCTCATCTTAAGTTGGGGATTTGTAATGTAGATACCATAGCAATTCAGTGTGGGGGTGGATAGGAAGACTTCTGTGGATTGTTATGAGGTAGACAAATGTGAAAATGCTCTTCCCTCTCTTTCCATCATCCTCAAAATTCTTTACAGTACCCAGAGTGACAATTGGTGTCCAGTTGGATGAAGGTCAAAACTTAACTTACTTAAAGTCTCTTCCAATTGTTGGCTTCAAAGAGATCTTCTAAACATAGTGTTATAACCCAAAAGTTTGGTTGAGTTAGGAGCATTTCTGATATTTTGACAGTTCAAGTTTGAGTAACTACTATCCATCAAATATTTCTATTATTTTTCACAAATAACTAACCAATTTGACTTCAAGAGATACTCCAGGTTTATAGATATAGGAGATATATTTACTATTATCATGGGAAAGGCACTCTGTGTTTTAGAGGCAACGCAAATCCAATTTTCCTGTTTATGTGATGGGAAGGCTTTTGTGGAATCAGCAGTACTTGAAAAGAGAATTTGAAAATAGAAATGAAAACTGGAGACCATCAAGGGAATAAGAAAGGACAACAGTCAAGGTTTGAGGGACAACATCATCAGAAAGATGTTTTAGAAGTCTGCTGACACAGTCCTCTCAGAAGTCCATGGAACCATCTCTGAAATAGATCATATATTAGGACACAAAGCAAGTCTTAACAAAGACAAGGAAATTGAAATCATGTCTTATATTCTACTCTCCACAACTAGAAATCAACAGTAAGGAAAAATGCAGAACACACAGATACTCATGGAGACCTATACACACAACTGAATGATGAAAGTGAAGAAAATCAAGAAGGAAATGGAAGAAAAATGCCTGAGTAAGGAGTGTTTTCACGGCAAAACATACCCAGGTCTATGCAACACTTCTTAAGAAGGAAGCCTAATATGAAAATGCCTACATTAAAAAGCCCTACACTTCCCAAATCAACAATATAGGAATGAAACTTAAAACTTTGGAAAATATTAATAATCCAAACCAAATAATCAGAAGAAGATAGAAAGAAAATATTAAAATGAAGGCAAAAATTTGATAAGACAAAGAATGTATGAAGTAAAGAGTAGGTTCTGTGAAGCAATAAAAAAAGGTCAACAAATATTTAGTCAAACTAATCAAGAGCGAGAAGACCCAAATGAATTAGACATAAAAATGGTGCCATTACAGCCAAGGCCAAATAAATTTAGAAAAATCATTGTGACACACCTTAAAAACTTACAATCCAATATCTTGGAAAATCTAAAAGAAATGGATTAAAATCTATATGCATATAACCTACCAAAATTAAACTAAAAGGAAAAATAAACTTAAGCAGATCTGTAACAAGCAACAAAATTGAAACACTAAAAAATCTTCTCCCCAACTTAAAGTGCAAGTCCAGATGAATTCACTGGTAAGTTCTACCACACATTTAAAGAATTAACATCAATATTTTACAGCCTAATTTAAAAAATAGAAATAAAAAGCTATCAAGCTCTCTTTCTAAAACCATTATTACCTTGATATCAATATTGGAAAAAGGAGAAAAAAGAAAGAAGGAAAATTATAGGCCAATCTCCCTGAAGGCTATAGATGCAAAATTTTCAATGAAGTGTTTGCAAACAAATCATCAAAAAGATCATCCTACATGACCAGCCTAACTTTACTCCAGAGATTCTTGGATGGCGCATTATGTTCAAATCAATAAATACAATATATATTATGAATGGACTCAAGGACAGAAGTCACATGACCATCTCCAATAGATCCAGAAAAGGCTTTTGACAAAACCTATTATCCATTAACAATAAAAGCCCCTAAAGAGATCAGAAGTAAAAGGAATATATCTCCAAACAATAAAGGCAAGAAACTTGCGGAAAATATTGTATAAATGAGAAGAATTCAAAACATTTCTGCTAATACTAGTAGCAAGACACAAGTGTTCACATAGCTATAGTCTAACAATTTTTTTAAAAAGATATCAAAATATAGGTTAAGAAAAGATAGCCTCTTCAGCAAATGACACTAGAAAATTGGATATTTACATGCAGAAAGAAGGTAGATCTTCTCTCTCTCAGCCTGTACAAAAATCACCTCTGCTTAAATTCAGAGACCTTTAATGTAGAACCCCAAATTTTGTTAGAGGACAAAGCAAGAAAAATATTTTAAGATATAGGCATAGACAAAGACTTTTTTTTTTAAAGAACTCCAATTATTCTGGAAGTAAAGGCCATAACTGACAGAGAACCATGAAATTCAAAAGCTTCTGCACTGGAAAGAAAAAGATTAACCTCGAAAGAATACAGGGATGTAATGGGAGAAAACCCAGCTAACTACACATCATTCAGAAGATTAGTATCTAGAATATATAAAGAACTTAACGAACAGGTAACAAAAAATCAAACAACTCCACAATACGCTAATGAAATGAAGAAAGAGTTCTCAAAAAATAAAGTAACTGCAGTCAATTAATATGAAAAAAAACTCATAAGAGAAATGCAAATTAAACTTACACTGAGATTCCTCCTTCCCTAGCTAGTATGCCAGTTATGAAAAAAAGCAAGTAACAACAAATGTTGGAGAAGATGGGAACCCTTGTACATAGCAGGTTGAACAGTAAACTAGACATTATGAAAGCCAGTATGGAGGGTCCTCAAAAAGAGCTGAAAAATAAGTCTACTGTATGAACCAGCTGTATCACTCCTAGGTCTGTACTCAAGGAATTCTAAGTCAACACATCATAGAGCTACTTGCACATCATTGTTTCTTGAAGCATTGTTCACAATAGCTGTTATGGTACTGACCTGGGTACCCAGTAACAGAGGAATAAAGAAAATGTTATGTGAGATATATACACATATATCTCAGAAGAGGGAATGATAACAGAGTGATAATAGAATGGTTGTGTCTATTGGTCCAGAAGAATGGCAGAAATGAAATGTATACATTACAGAGCAAAGGGCTGCTCTAAAGATGTGACCAACAGGAAAATGTTGGGCCTCATGATCTAGACAAGCTATATATTGATTTTGAAGTTCTAAGTGTGGTGATGGGTGAAACAACATCTTTGGTTTAGATGCCATAGTTTAGAAGTACCTGTGAGAAGGTGGAAAACTTTGGATTTATATCTGGAAATAGAAGACATGGGGGAATTTAGGGAAATCAATTTTGGAAATTACTGCCATGATTAATAATTCCAATATTCAGTGTCGTAGGAGATGAAGATTAACAGAGAATTGTGGAGGACTGCTTACATTCAGGTGTCAGGAAAGGGACCCAGCAAGGAAGGCAACAAACAGAGAACTGGGGAAGCCACAGAAGGTGGTATGAGAAGGATGCATTCCTCTCCCTCCTGAACTGCTGAAGGATTCAAAAGGAAGGAAGAAGCTAAGAGGGAAAACCATGAAAGTGGTACTAGAAGATAGTAAGGCACTGAGGTGCTGAATCCGCACAGGTCTTGATTCTGCTGGGCATTAGTATCACCTGCAGAGTTGTTGGAGGTGAGATTGTGTGCGTCACAAACCCACGCCTAGAGACCGACGCAGTCAGATTAACATAGAATCTATATCTCTCATAAGTGAGATTGCTGGTGATGAAAACTGAATGAACCACTTTCTAGTTTTGACAGTGAGAGTTAAGATACACCAGGATTAAAACTTGTTGGGTCATTTTGGATTCTCTATTTAAAAAGTGACCTTTAAGTACTGAAGTGGGATTCTAATTAGTCTTAATAATAAAAACTAGGGTGAACGCTGAAAGATCAAAAAAGCAGAGCAGCCAGTCATCAAGACCTCTTACCTCTACAAAATCTCAGACCAAATAGGACCTCCTATCTCCAGGAACTCTCAGACTGAATGGCTGCCATGATCCTGTCTCCACCAGCCTTATATTCCTGTCTCCACCTCCCTAGTGCTGGGATTAAAGATGACATGAGCCTCCCATGTGCTGGGATCAAAGGATTGATCCTCCCAAGTGCTGAGATTAAAAGTGTGCACCACTGCCTCCTGGCTCTGTTTCTCTTTTAGACTGATTCAAACTTGTGTAGCCCAGGGTGGCCTTGAACTCTTGATTTTCCTGCTTCCTCCTGCAAAGTGTTGGGATTAAAGGTGTGTGCCACCACTGCCTGGCCTCTGTGGTTAACTAGTGGCTAGTTCTGCCCTCTGATCTCCAGCCAAGCTTTATTTGTCAGAACACAAACAAAATATCATACAACAGAGTACATGTGCAGGTTGTTTGGAGGATGAAAACCACAGAAAGACATTCAGAACAGATACCTTCTCACTGGTGAATCATGGCCCAAGAGAAAGAGATGAGTGTGAGATCTGAGGTGTCGAAAACCTGGTTTTAAATAAGGAAGAAGTCTGGTCAATCTTGGAGGGGAGAAGAAGAGTAGATCACATGCATTGTGGTTCAGAGATAAAAAGGAGGGACCACAGGTGACCTCAGCTTCACTAATTAAAAACCTATCCGTTTAGGGAGGATGAAACATCTTCCACTGACATGAAAGGAAACAGGCTTAGAGGAACCAAGATGAGATTTGTCAAAGCTGATTTGAGAAATTCTAATAGTAGAACCATAGTGGAACAAACAAGCTACAATTTTAAACGGAGTTTGAGGGGACCTCCACATTACTTTTGTCCAGTCTTGGAGTGGGTGAGTGAGTAGGTGGGTGGATATCTGCAGCAGTCTCCCAGGCAGAATGAATAACAGATGCAAAAGCCCTGAGATGCTAGAGCTCCAATTGTCAAAGAGCATAAAGCAAAGAGATAATAAGTTCAGAGATTTACTAAGGAAGAGGAAGCAGTCTCCTGGTCCCTGGTTGTAGAAGGTCTTGTGTGCCTTTTGTAAGAAATTCAGTATTAGTTTTACAGATAAGTTTTCAATGTAATTCTTTGTATAAGGGACAGAAGGACTACTGTCAGTTTGAATATGAAATAGAAAATTAGTTAAGAATGATGGTCCTCTCTTTTGTCTGTGCAGCCAAAGCAGTAATGTTAGCATATGGAGCAGGAAGAAGCTGCTGAGGGAGTGCATTGTGGGTACTGAGCTGTTCGTGTCAGGTGTTCCATATACTCCTAGGCATTTCTTTGTTGCATTGAATGACATTACCTTTATTGAACAAACAAAGTAGCATTCTGTGTATGTTTTAACTAAATATTGTGACAACTCCAGGCTTTCCAAAATAGTAGTTTCTTTGGGTTGAAAGGTTTAGGAAAAATGTAGGTCCAAGAGCTCACAGAAAATGAATGTGTTTATCCTGTAGATATCACCATTTTGTCCAGGTTAGGTCTTTTTCTTGTTTCTTATTTTGCACTTTACTTTTTCAGTGGATTTGTTGCTTGGTTTGGGCTGTGCTTCCAGCTGCACAGACAGTAGAATGTGAAACTCCAGCCACAGCCTGGCCTCTTGTTTCCTGGAGGCAGTCACCTCCAAACTAATGTGAGCATCAAAAGGACAATTGGCCCTTGAAGTTAACATGAAAAATGAATAATCACAAAAATATTAATAAAAATTCATAAACACTTGTAAATATATTGATGAATCTCTTCTTGCCTAATTTGATATGCATATGTATAAAGATATACTTTGTTTTTCTAGATTTGAGATCATAGAATGAACAAATTTAGTATTCTATTTTTTTTCAGTTAGAGTTTTCTAAGTATTTTCCCATAATCTTACCTCTTTGCATAAACTTGCCTGGTGATGCAGAATATAGATAATGAATACATCACTTGTTCAATGTTTCTGTAGCAGTATTGGATATATAATTCCTTTGACTGAAGTACACTACAGATAATTATCCTAATCTTCTACCTAACTTTATAATCTTTAATTTAAATTTTGACCATATGAAAAATGGGAGCAATAAAACAAATGGTGTCAGTATTTTAAGACTGAAATAAGCTGTCCAGCTGGCTTCCATGAAATGTGAGCCATTCATTGCCTTATCCTCACCCTTAGAGACATCTTGTCTCATCTCCTATTAGGTTCATGCAGTATTTCTAATTCCTCTTTTCTTCAGGCCACACTAAGCAATTGTTTCAATTTATATTATAAATATAAATTCAAAACCATTTGTTGACATTTCCCCAAATATTGAGGAATGTTTGATACATAGCCTTGGTGAATTATTTTAAAAATAATTTTCTATCTCTGGTATTTTTTAAGTTAAAGGAGAAAAACACCAGTCTATGTGCTTCCAATAAGATTAAAGGGAATCTCCTTCAAATATCAAATGAAGAAGAGGACTCCCTCATGAAGGAAAACATGCTTTTCCAGCCCTAGGTGACTGTGATAAGTGGTTCTGAACCTGGACTGCAGACCTAGACCACCAGTCTGTCTCCAGGAAGTCTCTATTAACAGATCGAAGTAGGACTTTGGCAGCTGTAAGCTTTGAAAGTTCCACAAGTGGTCTTACAGCCTAGCCAGGGTTGAAAGTAATTTTCTATTAGCTTCCAATGGAAGAGAAGTCAGTCATTTTGATTTTTTTAGCTCTCTACAACTTCCTCTTAATTGGCCAATGGCAACTTTGGATCTTTTCACCTTTCAATTACCACTTGACAGTGGATGTGACAGAAGAGGATGTCACTTCAAAGCATTTCTCTTCTTCTATAGCTACTCTGGAAGAAAGCAATTGTCGAGTCAGCCCCATTTGCTGGTAGTCATAAACAACAAGATCTAAAAGGCAGCCCAGTGAATGAGTATGTGTTGGGCACTATCTCTCTTTGAGCATTGAGAGCTACAGGGTCCAGTATGGCACTAGCAGCCACACATGCCTATTGAGCAATTAAAAACTGGCCAGTCCAAATTGGCACATCCTTAAATATAGGTGAATATTGAAGACTATCTACAGAAGTAAAACTACTTCATAAAACAATTTTATATTTCTCACACATTAAAATGAAATGACATTTTGGAATTATGAATTAACTAAACACATTTGAAAATTTCTTTACTTTAAAAAAAAGTGCATCTACCACAGAATTTTAAATTAGGTATGGAGCATTACTAGATTCTCTAGAATGGTGCTAACTAGAGACAAAGCATTTCCAGTGAGACGGATCAAATCCTTCATTTTCACATTATTGGAAAATTAATTTAAGGGCCTAAAATTATATAGCATACTTAGAGACTTAATGTAATTGACTTTCATCATAGTGTGCACATATGTCTTCATTGACATAGTTGTCATATGTTTGCCTTTCAGAAATTTCTTCTGGAGTGCTTTCCATTCTTAAATGATGATATCACACCATAAACGTGTTCAATAGCAGGACAAAAGTTATAGGACAAAGATGAGAGGAGCTTTCCCAGAGAAGGGGAACCAGTGTGTGAGAAGGTGAGAGGATTACACTAGAGGAAGCCTTTCAAAGAACAGAGAAGGTCACACTGGAAAGAAAAGACTCCAAGAGGCAATGCTAAGCAGCCTCCAACTGCTAGAGAGCATCACCAAAGAGGGGCTGTGCATCTCCATAGGCTTCATTTTCCTTTAAGACGGGGTCTCACTCTGCAGTCTTGGCTGGCCTAGAAGGCACTGTGTAAACCAGGCTGGCCTCAAAGTTACAGAGAGCTGCTTGTGTCTGCCTCCTGACTGCTGAGATTAGGTCTGTGGACTTCCAAAAGCAGAGCTCAGACTAAGAAACAGAGACAACAATGAGGGAAATTTGGAGCCAGAATAAGGGGAGATTTATCACAGTTTTCACTGTAAGAAATAGGCTGATTCAGGAACAGTGAGAATTTTATATGTAGAAGTGATCGAGCCTAAATGGAGAATTCATTTAGCATGAAGTTCTTGGAAAGGAAATGTTAAGAGCTAGATCTTCCCTTTTATAGCATAGTGTTTAAGAGCATAGACTCTGCAAATACGGTTCTATATCTTACTATGTCATGAGTCCTAACTGCTAATGTTAATAACTAAGGCACTTTCAGAGATGCCTAGTGTGAAAGGGACTCATAGGAGGAAGAGAGGAGAGAAAAAGAAGAGGGCAGTGGGCCAAGGGGAGAGCATGCTCAAAGTACATTATCTAATTCATGAAAATGGCCTTATGTAATCCAGTATTACATATTTATATAAACACTTAGCTTGTAATGTGCACAATATGTTCAGCTAGTGTAAGAGAGACTCATGTCTTTTTGGAGCAAAAAGATTTCTTCCATATCATATTTTCAATATTCCCTTACTCATTTAGCAAACAGAATGAACATAGCAACCATGGATACTGCTGGGCTCCAAGGACAGGAGAGCCAATACAGAGAAGAGACGTTCGGAATGAACAATGAACACCCTGCATGAGTGGAAAAGTTTAACAAATACTGTGAAGTTACCATAGCATGAAGAGGCAAAAAAGAATCACATGCTTCAGAAGGTCCCTCTGAAAGTATGAATCCAAAAATGTTCAATAAGCAAAAGGTTCAAAAATCAGGGGAGAGAAAATCCATGTAGGGTGTAGGAAGCCACCAGAAAACTACCTGGGCAGGTAATACTGGATGGAACAGCCTTGATGCAGAGTTTGTGGCCACAGGAAGCCGTTAGAGGTATGGGGAGCAGAAGTCAAAGCAGGAAGAGCAATTTTGGGCAGTCCTGCAGGAGCAGATGGGCTGAAACAATTTTTTTCCCTGAGTCTAGAGCCTCCAGATGAAACTTACATACTTTGCCTCATTTTCGTTTATATTTTGGTTCTGATTCAGGAACCAAAAATTTTCATTTACTTACATATTTAGAAAAGCAGAATTCTAAATAAATACTGTTAATTCTGGAGACTGTTCTTTTTGCAGAGCAGAATTTTAAGACACAGCTAGTGAAATTACCTCTCTAAAGTCACAATAACAGAATGATAATCAGAATTAGCATCTTACAATCGTTATTAAATAAACTGATCCTCTACTTATATACTAAAGTGCTTACAGTAACAGTTAAAGGAAGGTGGAGGGAAAGTATATCTAGATGTGATTTTTAAATGAAAGAAATGAACAGAATCAAAAGAAAGCCAGGGTTTCACAGACATGAAGTTGGCAAATAAATTCCCCAACAGACAAAATTTGTGAGACTTGATGACACTGTGTTTACCTGCTGAAAAATAATGCTTTGGGGCTTTCAAGCAGTCATTTATTATTGTTTTCTGCTCTATACAATAAGTGAATGATGTCAAAACCAATGAACTCCTGTGATTTCCAACCCAGGGAAGAAATTAGGCATTATGGCCATTCCTTTGTCCCCCTGAGCCAGCATGAGCAATATGCGACATCTGAGCACAACATGCCATGATGTGCACCACAGAGAAGGTAAAGAGCCCTGAACGGGCTAGGGATGTAGCTTAGATTATGGGGCTTCCCTAACATGCACATGGTTCCTGGGGTCCATCTCCAGTAATCTATGTATTCCAAGATCCCTTGAAAGTCATCCTAGTCAGTAGTTCTCAGTGAGTCATTTCCTGACTTTCAGTATGATCATGACCTGAGAAACTGTCAGAAAGGCAGATTCCTAAAGTCCACCCAGACCTGCTGAATCAGAATCAGAAATGGGGCTCAGCAAAGTACTCGTTAGTAAACCCTGTAAATGAAATTTGCCCACACTCAAATTTGAGGACCATTTGTTGCACATGTGAGGCAGCTAAGAATCCAAGAAATAATGTGATATGCTGAGGATAACCCAGCTCAGTGCTAAACCAGCTCCAGAGTGAGGCCTGCTGGCTTCATGTATTTGCATCCCAAAC
Source organism: Peromyscus eremicus (assembly GCF_949786415.1). Classification (NCBI taxonomy): domain Eukaryota; kingdom Metazoa; phylum Chordata; class Mammalia; order Rodentia; family Cricetidae; genus Peromyscus; species Peromyscus eremicus. The sequence continues at coordinate 42,826,574 of NC_081416.1, forward strand.
CTGACTTCCTTCCTCTCTCTGCAAATGCAACCAGAGAAGCCCAGGCTGGGTCCTATCACCATGGCTTTTTGTCTGTGCCTTCCTACATCACTGAAGCATCTGGGCTCTTTCCTTTCTTTTTGGACAGTTGCTGGAGTGAGTTGTTTGGAAGCTGCATAAATAATGAGCGGGCACAGCCAGCCCTGGTTAGTCACAGCTAAGCTTTAGAAGGGGTTTAGAGCTGTGCAAAGTCTGACCTCTTAGAGATGCAACTTGAATAACATGGAGGAGGAGAAGGAGGAGGAGGAGGAGGAGGAGGAGGAGGAGGAGGAGGAGGAGGAGGAGGAAGAGGAGGAGGAGGAGGAGGAGGAGGAGGAGGAGGAGGAGGAGGAAGAAGAAGAAGAAGAAGAAGAAGAAGAAGAAGAAGAAGAAGACAAAGAAGAAGACAAAGAAGAAGAAAAAGAAGGGAGTCCCACTATCTATTTTCAGAAACATTCATGTGATTATACTTCCAATGCCAGCTTTCTGTGTATTTGTTTTTGTTTGTTTGTTAAGGAATCAGTCAATACGAAGGCAGTGCACACAAATGGAAAGATGGTTGGAAGGCTAGGTTTAAAATTCAGGTGGCTGGTTAATATTTGGCAGCTTCTGGCCACAGCAGCGTACTCTCTGCTTCCTTTGCTTTGAGATGGTGTTACAAATTCAGTCTTCTTGAACTAGAGATCTCGTCACCCTAGAACTTTGCCTGGCGTCTCCTTTCTGTGGTTGTGAATGTGGCCAAACGCGATAAAGTTACCCTCATGTTTGCGTGCTGCTTCTGGTGTGATTGAAAGTGTGTCTGTGTGCGGGAGAGGAAGCAAAGAAAGGCTTACAGGGAAAAGCGGGCATGGGAGCGAAATCAACACTGGGAAATCAGTCATTCAAACGAGGCACGCACTAATTGCCTGGTCTGGCCCTCTCTCATCTTCCCTCGTGGCCCCTCTAGTCACATCCATTTTATCCTCCTAGGCGCTGAGGCTGCAGCCTAGCTGGCCTCTTACGTAAGTAAGTCTGAAATCAGATCTGGCATGGGGTTTGTTTTAGCCTGTCACAGACACAGGGCACTGCACTGCCCTCAACAAGGCTGTTCAGCATAGCATATGACTGTAAATCTTCTTTTTCATGCACCACAGTAGGGACCTTTGTCCTCGCTGTGATTTAGCGGCTTTTATTAGCCTGAGAAGCAGCCGGTGATCAGGAGACATTTAAAAGTGTGAGCTTGCCCATTTCAATGAGAAGAGTCCAAAAGCCATGAGCGCTTTAAGAAATTACTGTTGGTAGGAGAGAAATGAAATCTTAATGAATATGAATATATAGTGTGTGCCTATATTAAATTAACAATTGCTCAAACACATCCACATATAATCTAACAAAAACTGGAAGTCACAACTGTTCAAATATTTTTTTTTGTTTCTGCTCTCTGAGTAGATTTCCTTTTGTTAATTAAACTTTCTGTTCATTTTATAATGAATCAGAGATCCTCCTTTCTTCCCTCCTCCTGCCTTCCCCCAGCCTTCCCCTGCCCCAACCCAACCCCATTCCCTCCTCAGAAAAGGTAAGGCCTCCCATGGGGAGTCAGCAGAGACTGGTACTTTCAGGTGAGGCAGGTGCAAGCCCCTCCCCCTGCATCAAGGCTGTGCAAGGTGTCCCACCATAGGTAGTGGGCTCCAAAAAGCCAGCTCTTGCACCAGAGATGGATCCCGATCCTACTGCCAGGGGGCCACTTAAGCAGATCAAGCTACACAAGTGTCTCGCTTACGCAGAGGGCCTTGTTCAAATATTTTTAAATACTCTGCATTTGGCATGACCTGAAGCACAGGGGTCTGTTGAACTGAGTTTTCCGAAGCATGCATTTCGAAAAAGTTCGGGTCTTACTTAGATGGCAGTGCGCTCCTGCAGTGGCCGCTGCTTTAAATTCACTGTTACTCCAATTAGAGTCTCCAGCGGCTGCAAATAAGAAGGAATGATGTTCATTCCACTACTTTCGTATTCTGCAAATGTCTTCTGGATGTGGCAGTTTGCATATGATGTCAGCGTGGGAAAATAAGAAGGTATTAGCATCTGTAAGACCAGCCGGAATTTCTCAGAGGTCCCCTCCACAAGCTGTCTCCAACAATTCAGGCTATATTTCCATTTTTAAAATGTATCTTGGTGGCATTTTTTTTTACTAGTTTGGTGATGAAATTATGATGTCTGTGTATTCAAAGGGTTTTGATTGATTTTCCATAAGACCAAGTGGTTTCTATTTTTTACTAGAAATCTGTGGTCTCATTACTTTCTGCCACTATAGTTTTTGAACATATAACTCTTGTCACTAATTTCAACATGCACAACCACCAGTGAACTCGCCTGTGGTTGGAATAATTTCTGCAAGTTTCTGACCACTGTAGGAAAACAGGAGCATTGCATGATTTTAATTCATTATTTCACGTATTTATTTATACATTATTGTAGAAGCACGAGAACCTCTGCTGTAGGTCTAGGGACCTTCTGGGCAAATGAAGAGTGTCATATGACGCTAAAAGAGCAAACTGGGCCTTTCAAAAGAAACCTTGGCTTTTAAAATGTAGCATAAACGATCGTATCTTGAAAGCAAAGAGTTTGATCCTCATTCACAATGAGCTGGAGTTAAGCAACCAAAGAAGAGTGGAGCCATGACCCTTTATCTGAGGATTGGGCACCATCCACAGCGACCCCACAGATCATCCAGGAAACAAAGCCCACCTTGGGTTGCATTATCTGATGGCATAGGCTGTCTTATATTTCACAGATAATTGCACCACACACCGTCTTGCTCTGCTAGGTCATAAAAAACTGGCTGATCTGCCATGAGATAAATAGCATACATATATAAAAAAAAAATTTTTTTTCTACTGAGAAAGTCATTCCTTTAAAGGTATTTACCTATCCACTGAAGTGCATACTTTGTGTGCTGGGGAGTGGGTTGCAGGGTAGGAAAGGGGTAGAAAATAAGAATCTGATAATGGAGCTGACTGAACAGGGCCACAGAGGGATTTCTTACTATCTGGTGTTCTTGCTGCTGATACAATAACTGAAGCCCGGAAACTTTATGACTCTTTACAAACTACTTGTTATTGGCAGCTCCAGAAGTGTATTCTGGACATATTAACTCTTATTTTGTTGATTGTTTTTTCTGTTTCTGACATGTCACAAAGTGGACACTGTCCTTTGCCTCACCAGTATTTATTATCCATTTTCTTCTATCTGCTAGAACTCCCCCACTCCCTAACTATTTTTCAAGAACAAACTCATTTCTCATGTAACTCAGAAAACTCAAAATTAATGTACTCCTACCCCTGTTGCCAAGTTGAATCTTAGTCTGTAAGATTCAAAATAATCTTTCTTCTTTGCCTGGAGTTGCTCTGAAAAACAGACTTAGTCTAATCATCACACAGCATTCTCTGACCAACAGGACTGTATTCCACACTTAGGAGGAAAGTTCTCTTGTCCTTCCACAGTCTGAATTAAGGAAGCAGGTGGCCTCAGTTGCTACCCCTGCACATATCTTGAAGCAGTACAGAAGCAAACTTAAGGAACTAGCTCCTACACATTGGAGAGTGTCAGAGAACGGCCTGAGTCTTATTGGTACTGCACCTGGGACTCTTTCCTGCCTTGGGATGTTTTTAGGGGGTTAGCACAGCTGCATGATTTGTCTAGTTTGAATCAGTGATCCTATTGAAATTAAAAATATCCTACCTGATACACCTAAAGTATTTAGATATACAACATGTGCACATACTTGATCTAAACCAGGACATGATTTTATTCTGACACAAAGTCTCATTGTTGTTGTGTGAATGACTCTCTACAGTCTTGGCTTTAATTGTGGTAACGGCTGAGAACTATTTGTGACGTCTTTCACAATGCAAGTTACCAAAACTAATTTGTTCAGGATCTCAGCACACAAAGGAACAAACCAAACTACAGGAACTAAAATTCTGTTTTATCCTTTTCGAGATTTTTTTGGTTGTGGTGGTGGGTGGTTGCTTGCTGGCTGGTTGGCTGGCTGGCTGGCTTGTTTCTTGAGTGAGGGTTTCTCTATGTAGTCTGGGCTAGACTTAACCTCTTGATCCTCCTATCCCCACCTCCTGAGTGCTGTAATCACAGGTGTGTGCCATCACACCTAGATAGTTTGGCCTCGCTAATAAAAAAAAAAAAAGCATCATATGTGATTTATTTACTGTTGCCCATATTAGGCACATTTATTGGTTCATGTTGTATTATTCTATAAACTTAGAAGTTGTTTAGAACTTAAGGTGTGACAACCAATTACTACATAAAGCTTAGAAAGTATCTAAATAAGAAGGAAGTGATAATGACTTATCATTATAGCTTATCACAATTCCACCTTATAGAATAAACAATTGGTGTCAGATGACTGACTACATATGCCTTTCCATTCACGAGGGTATGTTTTCATTAATATTTACATGAACAGTATTTTTAAAACAATTGTGATTTTGACATAACAAGAACATCTTGATTGTAGTAGTACATTACTTACAGTATCCCCAGAGCAACCCTTCCTTCTGTGGCTGCTCTTCAGGGTACTGCCTCCCAGCTCGTGAGTCTATGGAGTGTAAGCAGGAGTGGTAAGTGGGAGTTTGGTAACAGTGTTATTGTTCCTTGAGACTATGTGGTCATCATATTGGTGCCTCTGAACTAACCACTTTTTCCAGTCTTTCTCTCTCTCTCTCTCTCTCTCTCTCTCTCTCTCTCTCTCTCTCTCTCTCTCTCCACCTCTTGTCCTAGCTCTCATAATCCCTTGAAGACACTTAGTAAAACCCAAAAGACCATACAACTTGAGGAACTCATACTTAGTTACATATAAATAATTATGTATTGTTAATTATAGATAGTTCATTTGGGTGGGTGATGTTTTTATTTATTTCCAAATTTTTATAATAAAGTAAAAAATTAAAATTAAAAATAGACATGCACACCGACTTTCTAACTCCATAAACCAATGGTACTATTTTATCAAATACTGTATTCCCCAACTCTTCAGTCACTCAAGTACAGGTCTGGTAGGAAGTGACTCTACCAGTTTATCTGGGATTCAGGATTTCCTCTCTATTGGAGGAGAGATATACAGTATGACAAAAATAAGAATGGGCTGCTGAGAAGGAGAGGAGAGAACAATGAACCCCACTTCTCCTTGGGAGCTTTTTCAACTTGCATAACATTGCATTACATAAGGCCCAGCACTGGTTATTTGCCAGCTATCCTGGGATTTCAGCTTCAGAAAGATCTTAGCTCTTGTCTACTAAAATAAAACCCCCTCAGAGAGCGTTCATTAAAAGCAGACACATGTACATGGGCATTGTTAGCAACAATTATAAAATCAAAATTCTAGAGAGAGTGTGACTGACCCATTTAATTAACACTCAAATGTCTTTTATTGAAGCATCATTGTCCACTTTAAAATACTATAACTCTTAACACTAATTTGTTCAATGCATAGGATGTGATGGGTTCCATGGATTTCTTTGGCAGAACTGAGGCAAAGGATTTCTTCAAAGTGTATTTCTTTATATATCTGTGTCCTTTCTCTATGGCAATGGGGGTCAAACCCAGAGACTAGCTGGGTATGGTGGTGCTCAGAAGGCAGAGGCAGAAAGATCTTTGTGAGGTCAAGATCAGCCTGGTCTACATAGTGAGTCCTAGGACAAACCAGAGCTGCACAGTGAGACCCTGACTCAAAAAAGAAAATAACAACAAAAACAAACAAACAAAAAAGCCAGAGACACATACATACTAAGGAAGCATCCTTCCACTGAGCAACATCTCCAGCCATTTGTGTCCATTTGGCAAATATTTTTATTTATCTTCTATACTATATACTTATATACTATATACTTATATAAGTCCCAAAAGTGTCTCCTAAGCTCCAGGATAAAGAAATGAATGGAAGAAGACAGCTCAGAACTGGCTGCACCTCTCAGAGAATGTAACTAAGACTTGTATTATGTGGGGTTACTGGGTGACAACCTGACCCTGGCCCAAGAAAGCCACTCCCAATAACCTCATCTACTACACTCCTTTGCCAGATTTTGTCTCTGTGAGTTACTTTTCTTTTTAATATAGCTAGAGTTTCACCTTTGGCTTTGCACATTATTGATGGAGCTAGACATTTGATGAAATTTAAAAGCAAATCCAGATATTTCAGACTGGATTATAAAACTCACAAAGACAAGACCTTTGGGTTCTAAAGTTCACTGAGGCTAGATGGGATAATAATAGTAATATTCTGGCTTTCTATGACATCTTCCTACCAAAGAGATGAATATATCTTGATAGTAACATTGAAATATTCATAACACTTCCATCCATGAGACATAAGACTGTTATCCTTCTTTGTTTATGAAGACACCAGGGCCTGCTTCTTTGAAAAGTACTGTAAAAGGTCATAGAAAAATATGCATGATTTGGGATAGTAAACATATTGCAAATATGTAGGGACACTAATGAATAATCCAAAAATTTTATCCAAATGTCATACAACCACATTCTAAACCATCTTCAAATCCTATTTGAATGTATTGATACTGAACAGTCAAATAAAACAGATCCTGTTTGATATTCACATCTCTCAAACAACTAAGTTATTCAGGAGTAAGGAGAATTGGAGAACGTGTTTATTCTACAGTTCTCCATTTCTAATCACTATTCTTCAGTGGCATGTGGGGAGTTCAAGGTTCTTTTCACAGTGTCATTTGTGAGTGAGACTCTGTCTCTTGAAACATCCTTTTGGCTATTTCCCTTACAGTCTAGTCTATGAGTTCAAACTACAGATCATATCTTGAAGTGTGAGGTATTTTTGAGTGCTCATGAGGAGTGATTTAATGAATGCTCTCAGAATTTGAGGAAGGACAGAGAATTTACTGTGACACAGTCCCTTATAATTTTCTTCTAATTTGAGTATATTACCCTCAGAGAGCATGCCAAAGACAATGGTGACTCCATGTGCTATTTTGACATGCTAATCACTATGCACTGTGTACCAAGTTACTGAGTGGAAAACACCAGAGGGGGAAAAAGTGTGATGTGGTTAGGGTTGATTATTCGTAGACTTAAGAAAATACAAAGGTTTCCCTCAAGATTTGAGCAGTGGTGGTCATTCCAAAAACATTGGAAACTTCCAGGTTAAATCTTAAAGTAGAGGCTGGGGGATGTGGCTCAGTAGGTAAAGTGCTTGCTATATATGCATAGAAAATGGAGTTTGGCTCCCCCAGCTCACATGTAAAAAGCTGGCTTCTGTGACATGAGTCTGTAACCACAGCACAGAGAAGTGTGACTACAACAGTATCTCTGGAGCTCATAGGTCAGCCAGTCCAGCAGACTTGATGAGCTGAAGATTCAATCAAGAACTCCATCTCAAGAACTTAGGTGGAGAGTGACTGAAAAAGACACTCATTGTACAAGTCTGGCCTACACACAATCACACAAACCCACATGCACACATACATACACAAGCACATGAACCTACATGCATAGGTACTCACACATACATACACACACACACACACACACACACACACACACACACACACACACACACGAGAGAGAGAGAGAGAGAGAGAGAGAGAGAGAGAGAGAGAGAGAGAGAGAGAGAAAGAGAGGGAGGATCTATAACTCTGTCTACAGAATTTATCTAGTAAGATAAAATAAATGTTAATAATGTCAAATCTAAATAGCTTTCAGTGTCAATAATATATAAATATAACAACTGATTATTGCTTTAGAATTACTTGCCCAAGTAAAAATCAAAAGTAAAACATATCAGTGGCCCTTTCCTACAACCACGTGGACTTCTGTCTCTCTTATGTATGGCTTTCAGAGCAGTGGAAATGTGTGGTTCTCCATGATGCTCTTGGTAACTACATTTGTATCAGGGCCAGGACTTCAATTCCAGCTTAAGGCAGGAGTTGTCTTTCAGCCTTAATGGGACAGGAATCAGTATTCCTCTAAGCTCCTGGGTCAGAGTAAAAATGGTGTTCCCTCCAACAAACAACTTCCCTTCTATTCCTGTATCAGAGAAAAAGCCACATTCTTCTACAAATTCCCTGTGGATAGAAAAAAGCAGAGGAAATATTAGAAGCAAATTATAGCAACACAGACCTCTGGCTTGCTGGGGTCAACACTGAGGCTTCTCTAGAGGTAAGAAATGAGTGAACTGAGCTCACCAACATGCATCTCCAGCTCTTGTTCTATATGTTACTCAAAAGGAGTACTAAAATATCACAATAAATATTCAATAAACTGGCATAGGCTTATGAGATTATCATTTGATGTTTATTTTTAAGTATTAACTGAATATGAGTTTAAATTTTTAACCTTTTTTATTTTACTACAAAATAACATTTTCAACTTAGTGTGATTTATTCCTCTTCAAAATTGGAAACATTCAAGTTAGAATTACCATAATTTCTTTAGAGAGCTAGTCCTAAGTAATATTTTATTATTTTGAAAAAAATGAAGACTGACAGTAAGGTGCAAAAATAATGCAGGGATTGTACAGATATACATTATCCAACTTCCCTCAACAATTTTAATAATAGGGTGGTTTGATCAAAACCAGTAAGTTGGCATTGATACAGTATTCCTAGTCTACTGACCTTATTTGTACTTTACTAGCTTCTCCTTTATTGCTTGTTTTCTCTTCCAGAGTTGGATATAGAACCCCACATTGCATTTAGTTGATGATATGCTTCCTTAATCCATGAGTTTCAATATCCTCTCATTGCCTTTCATATCGGCAGCCCTGTTGATGAGTATTGGTCAGAAATTATAGAAGGTGCAACACAACTCAGGTTGGCTTTGGTTTATGTTTCCTCACGAAGAAACTGACAATATGCATCTTTAGCCAAAATAACAGAAGAACCCTGTTGTGTGTTTTATATTATATTATATTATACCAGGGACAGTGTATGCTAATAATATGTCACACTGCTGATGGGGTTTCCCTGTGTATTTGCTCACAGTAGGAGTTTCCATATCACTAACAATTTTGCATCTGTTGCCTGTGAGTTAGTAAAAACATTTATATCTAAGTTGCTGCATATTTGAGTCTACTATTCTATCTTATTCCCTATCATATGAGAGGTGTGGTTTCATGTTTTACTTGTGTGGATATGCCAGACTATTACTGTTCACTTCTCAAAATTGAATTCAACAAGGCAGAAATTTAAATAAAAGACTATAATGTACTTTGATCCCTGCAATCTTCTCAGCTGTGTGTGTGTGTGTGTATGTGTGTGTGTGTGTTTTAATAAGTTACTGCAATGATAACTCAAGATTACTGTGATTCATTTCATGTCAAGAATATCAAGCTATGTATAAATGTATGCTGACTTGAGAATCCCGTCTGGGAGAGTGGGGAGCACTGAACATTCTATGATGCATCTGATATTGACCTGCTCCCTCTCAGAACTGTGTGCCTTGGATCCTGACCCGCTGCTACCTCGGGGGGGGGGGGGGGGGCTCTGAAGCAATCACAGGGTTAAACAGTAGTGCCATTATTTCTTTTTTGCTCCCAGTATCAGGAACCAAAACCAAAGAAGTTGTAAGAACAGTACAAAATACTGCAGTGGCTGCCTTCCCCACATTTCTCAATTGTTAATGTTTTAGCGCTGTGATGGCTTTCTCATTCTCTGACCCTCTTCTCTTATTCTCTCCTATCTGAGTAGTGTGTGTGTGTGTGTGTGTCTGTTTCTGTGTCTATGTCTGTGTATTTAAATTTTTCTGTTCCATTTAAAGCCAGGTGAGGACATGTTATAAATTTATTAATTTACTTCCTTAAATACATCAAAGAGCACTTCGTAACAATAGGACATTATCTCTTATAATCACAATACAGTCAGAAAAATACAAGAAATTAACAACTAGCCATTGCTTAATGCATAGCCTTTACTTGAATTTCACCAATTTTTATCCAAAATAGTCTTCACAGAAAAGTAACAGCCTTGTGTGAAATTAGTTCCAGATTATTCCCTGCACTGAATTGCCAAGTCTCTTCAGTTTCTGTACATCTGGAATGTTCTCTTAGTTGTTTTGTTTTGTTTTGTTTTGTTTTTCTTGACATTTTGGAGTATAAAGGCTAGTTATTTCACACAAGTTCCCTCCATTTGGATTCTTCTAATCTTCCCTTGTAAGATTAGATTTAAAAAAAAGCCATGCATTTTTTTATAGCAATGAGTCTTGGGAAAGAGATTTGTACACAGGAGTGAGCAGGACAATGTAACACGAAAATAGGGAACACAAAGGCACTTAGAACCACAATAAAGGAAGGGATGTGACCTCAGACCTGTCTGTGGTGAACTAGAACCTTAGAAGATGTAAGGAGGAACTGAGCAAAACATCACAGGAGGATGGACATGGTCAGTGCTGTGGTAGAGCACCATAGAATCAGGAGCAGACTTTCCAGTGGCTGCCTACAAGGAGCCAGAAGTCATGGAACACAGCACTGTAGCTCATAACTTCTAGTCTCCAGAGGACCAAAGCAAGACAAATACAAAACCAATGATGGACTTGGTAGGTCAATGGAGAACAATTTCTACAAAACTTAATAGTGTTGTTTCTCATCCCTCTTCTATCACTGCACACCATCCAGCTGTAATATATAACTTTACCCCCAAAAATATAAAAACTCTACATGATAAATCAGAAAACCTGGGTTTAATTATTAATTTCCATTCCTTTGCCACATCTTCTTGGGACACACACTTAGGCTCTCTGAATCTCTGCAATGACAGCATCCTAGCATAGCCATCTCCTTTGTGGTATAGTTGCAAAGATTACTATTATGTTTTGGAATGGGTATAGAGCCATGCAGTCAGCCAATTCCTGGCTGAGAGTAAAAGTAAATGAAGCATAATGATCTGTGTTTATAACTCATATACAATGTCAGAATGTCTGCCGGGCAATGGTGGCACACACCTTTAATCCCAGCACTCGGGAGGCAGAGTCAGGTGGATCTCTATGAGTTAGAGGCCAGCTTGGTCTACAGAGTGAGATCCAGGACAGGGGCACCAAAACCACACAGAGAAAGCCTGTCTCAAAACAAAGCAAAACAAAAACAAACAAACAAAAAATAGTATCAGAATGTCTTTTTATTAGAACTATTATCCAAGAAAGCCATTTTCTTCTATGGTGTTGCTGTGGGGGAGGGAGCTCATTCAGTTCTGCTTCTGATGAGGAGCAGAAGTCATAAATGGTTGTTACAAGTCCACTATTTTCTACCACTTGGGAAAACTTTTGAAAAGAACTATAACTGTTTTCACTGTTGTATCTCTGCTAGTATTTTTCTTGACCATTTGATTAATTTTGATCAATCATTAATCTTAACAGTCACTAGTAGAAAGTATATAGAATGTATGTAAATATGGTTCTTATATGTCTTTTGAAAAAAATACAACCGCTAGGATCCCAAGGAATTGAGGAATGAGAAAGTTTTCATTGCTTTTTTAATTTAATAGGATCAGACAGAGCAATGTCATTCTGATCTATAATGGCATTTCAGTTCCAGAACTGAAATCATGTAGAGTCCAGGAGATTAGCTTTACATTGGTGGCTTTGAGAAAATGTGTGTTTGGGGTTTGTTTGCTTGTTGGTTTGTTTGCTTGTTTGCTTGTTTGTTTGTTTGTTTGTTTGTTTTAATATGGTAACATCTCAGTGGCAGAGTACTTACTTGAAGGTGCAAGGCCCTAATTCAATCCCCAAGAGAAAAAGCTTAAGAAAAACCTTCTGTGCTGAGCCCAGTGACTCATGCCTATAATCTCAGAGCTCAGGAAGCTGAGGAAGGAGGACTAGGGGTTAGAGGCCAGCTTGGGCTATACAGTGAGACCCTGGAGAGCAGGTGAGGAGGGACTTTGTAACCCACAGAAAACATTCAGACCATCTTTCTCTTCAATATACTCAATGTGAAGTGAGAAAATGGGGGTTCAGCAGCACCTTTGAGCAATGGTGACTTCAGGGATGTCTTTAACACTAGTATGCATGAGAAAGGAAAGCACATGTCTTTTATTTAAATGTCTCATTGGATAATAATTCTGTTTCAGGGGTAGTTTCTACTTAGTGTTTCTACCTTGTACACAGGACTGGTTTCTACCTACTGTACAGGACCTAATGGAATGAATACCAAATACTTAGCTGGAAAAACTGATCATTAGAGGACGCACTACAATTTCTGAAGGTAGTTCCTGTGCACAATGCACTTATTTACAAATGTGTATAGACAAGTTTGATGTATGGTAATTGCTCAAACTAATGGGCTGCTTTCCACAGCTCCTTCCTTGGCTTAACATTCAGTTACCTCTGGTAGACTATCGATGTCTGGAACAAATTCACATCAAACTGTGTGTTGAATAAAATCACATAAAATGATGGATCTGGTCACTGTTCACTGCCAGATCTTGCTGGCTGATATCAACATCAGATTTTTTCACAAGTATTCTTACCCTACAGATTGACATGATTTTGCCTATTTTTCAAGACCCTCTTTTTGGCAATGAGTTATATGGCCTCTTAGCAGTTAAAAATAGAATGTAAGGTTAAGAGGAATATTAACTTCATATTTTTGCAAGAAGTAGGATTGAAAACCAGTATCTTTTTTAAAAAAAAATGACTGTTTTAGAGTCATCTTCACATTCATGAGTTCTTACCTGTGCCTTTCTGCTTGTGTGCCAGCACATGAGTTTTTGGGGTTCTGTGTAGCTCTGTGGATGTTTGTCCAAGTGAGATTTCCTAGTTTCTTCCTGTGTCTGAGCTTTAGCCACAGTCTCCTTCCTGCCTGGCACATGAATATCAGAACTGCCTAATTCTAATATAACTGTCCTGATTAAAGATAAGTGCTCTTTGAACAAGATGCTCTGATGATCTCCAATCCTAAAATTTTCTATTTAAAAAAATATGTAAAAAAAAGCATCCTATGTGGAAGCTTGCTCTCACAGACTGGCAAAGGGTGAGTGAAAAGACCATAGCCATTTATGTACTTGTCATCTGTGGAGGAGATGACAAACCTGCTCCCCTCCTTCTCTGTCATTTGCCATCCATGATCCCCTCTAATGACGAAAGGATAAGTGGGGAGATGATGAAATTCAAGGCCAGGAAATCAGTTAGATAGAATATGCCCTTTTATTAACACCTTTTATTAAAATCTTTCTCAGCACTCAACTCTTGCAGCTTTCTGGAATCTAACCTCTTCATATTAGAATCACAGAATAATTCTGTTTCATATAGTCATAGGAAAAATACAATACATGTAAATTTCCTCACGTGTTTTGATGACCTACTATTTCCATTGCTTTCTGTTTATAATTAGTGTTGGTTTTATTATTCTAAACTACTGCTATCGACAGTTTTATGTTTGTACAGGGTTTTTTTTTATATCCCTCTCCTGTATTTCCCCTTCCTAAATTTATTTGGGGAGTGGGTAAGATACAGATACGATAATAATAATCAAGTTATATCAATGAAGAAACAATCATTCCCACCATCAAGCCATACTGATGTTTCTTTTGTTACCAAATGTATTTCAAGCAAAATTCTGAGATATGTAGTTTTTTGGTTTGTTTTTGTTTTTTATTCTTTGGGGGCCCACCAGCTCCCAAATAAATACACAGAGACTTATTCCTAATTTATGAGTTCCCAGACTTATCTTGGCTTGTTTCTAGCCAGCTTTTCTAACTTAAATTATCCTGTTTCAGCCCGGGTGGTGGTGGCACACGTCTTTAATCCTAGCACTCAGGAGGCAGAGGCAGGCAGATCTCTGGGATGTTTGAGACCAGCCTTGGCTACAGAGTGAGTTCCAGGAGAGGCACCAAAGCCACGCAAAGAAACCCTGTTTCAGGGGGAAAAAATTATCCCATTTCTCTATAACTACATTTTGCCTCTGGGCTTCTAACTTTATATATATATATATATATATATATATATATATATATATATATATATATATCTCTTTCCTTCTTACTGCATGGCTGGCTGTGGTGGGGTGGCTGGCCCCTGGCATCCTCCTCTCCTTCTCCTTTTATTGCTCCTCCCCCTTGCTCAAGCCTAGATTTCTCCTCTTATTTATTTTCTCTGCCTGGCAGGCCCGCCTATCCCTCTCCTGCCTAGCTATTGGCTGTTCAGCTATTTATTAGACCAGTTGGGTGTTTTAGGAAGGTAGAATAACACAGCTTTACCAAGTTAAACAAATGCAACCTAAAAGAACTCAACACACCTTTGTATCATTAAACAAATATTCCACAACATAAATGAATGTAACACATCTTAAACTAATATTCCACAACCAAGATAACCCAGAAATTCTTGCTTTAAGGACTTGATGTACCAGTTGTTTTCAATCTCCAAGAGCTATCACTTTCCTACATCTTTTGGGCAAGGATCATCCTCTATTTGAGGAGACCTTTTAATTCAACTAAAGCCAAATGGACTACAAACAGAAATAGACTTGAGACAAAAAAAAAAAAAAAAAAGACTGAATCAGACCTTCCTACTGTCTTCTCTGTCTTTGAGCTCTCATCACCCAGTCGGGAAAAATAGAGGACTTCAGGACACCTAGTTAATGGCAAGGGTAGAAAAACAATGTTCCCCAGTGTCAGGACTCACAGAAACAGGAAAAGGACAGTGTGGGGGAAGCCATAGTTGTGGTGGATAACATCTTCTCCTCCAGAGGAGTGATACGTGTAAAATGTCCACTCACTCTGAAACTTGCTGCCAGACCCAGGAAAGCAGTACCCTCCGTGAAGGCTAAAGCACCAGAGGTTGTATTTTCAGCTGATCAACCCAGCACATTCCTTCCCCTGAACGAGGGGGTGAGTGGTGCTTGCTTTAAAGACCTTTGAAATGCTGGTGCTTCCTTTGCAACCAAAACTTAGTGAGAGAAAACACATGTGACAATCACAGAGCAAACAAGTGTCTGGTAACTTGTCACAGTGCCTTAATGCCTGGTTTTATTTTATTTTCATGGCTCAGGGATTTCTACATGTTTATTAATTGTCAATTTGTGATATAAACAGGTATGCCCTCCTGATTACTAATCTATCGGACCCAGATCTTCCTTTTTCTCAATATCCTAAACATAGTCCAGATACTCCGAATTTTTTTTTTTTTTTTTTTTTTTTTTTTTTTTTTTTTTTTGGTTTTTCGAGACAGGGTTTCTCTGTGTAGCTTTTGTGCCTTTCCTGGATCTCGCTCTGTAGACCAGGCTGGCCTCGAACTCACAAAGATCCGCCTGGCTCTGCCTCCCGAGTGCTGGGATTAAAGGCGTGCGCCACCACCGCCCGGCAAGGTACTCCGAATTTTAATGACATTTTTTGCGTGTTAAAAGTGAACAGTTTTGCTGAGCAAAACAGAATAAAATTCAGCACTGAATAGCACTCCCCAGTGCAGCTTCCCTTAAGTGAAAAATATTCTGCCTCTACACTGGCCTGCAGCATCTGAAACAGAACCCTCTCCTGCAGAAGAAAAAAATAAAAAATAAAATAAAAGCATTTTAGATCATTTCTCATAAAGAGTGAGGCCACCAAGTTAACAAAATGGATGTAATTATGAGAGTGTAGTCATCACTTGTTTTCTCAAGAACATAAACTGGAAAGTTGTCTTTAAACTGTTCGGTAAGCTGAATCACCACCTAGAGAGAAATGAACATTTAAACATCTAAACCTGAAGTTGCATTTATTATTATAAGTAAAAGCATATATTGAAATATTTACAGGTTCTTCCTTGGGATGTAGTGTCACATTTCTACAGCTATAAGGATGGTTTTTATCATCTACCCAATATTAAATGATCATACACTCATTTGAACCCCCACTGCAAGCAATCCTCTTGTCCAAACACATGTGGTGTACTCCTAGCTGGGCATATCACTCTGAACGTCCAATGGGAACGCTGGTTTGGGCTGAACAAGTTGTTGCAGGATGAATATCAACCATTAAGTGGGAATTATGTAAATAAGGCACAAATCAATCTAGTCTGTCACAAATGAAACAAATTAATCAATAATAATAAAATGAAACTATTTTGTGTAAGACCAACTTTGAGAAAAGTTACTAATATAGCAGAATATTTTTATTTTTCAAGCTTTTCCTTCAAAGATTTCCAGTTGTTGTGAATATGCAAAAGCACTTCATACAAAAAAATAAATCATTTAAAGGTCTGAATATCTGCATGTATGCATATTTTACAGCTGTCTTTTTCATTGTTGTGACCAAATGGCCTGATGAAAGGTGACTTCACGGAGGAATGATTGACTTTGGCTCACAGTTTGTGGCTATTGGCTATGACTTCAAGGAACGTGTGTGGATAGCAATGACTTGAAGCTGTGAAAGTGGGAGCGTGATCACTTCTAGATGGATTAGTGAGCAAAGGAGAAGGGATACTGTGCTGAGCTGCCTTTTTCCTTGTCCCTGTCACATTCGGTCCAGGACCCTAGCCTACAGGGTGGCTCAAGTGCCATTCAAGATGGATCTTCTATCTTCAGGTGAACCTCTCAGGAAATACTCACACAGGTATGCCCAGAGGTGTGTCTCCTGGGTAATTCTAAATCCAGCAGGTTGACACTGATATGTAACCAGCTCACCATCCATAGCAAAATGTGCTTTTTAAAAAAGTGCTAGGATTTGCTAAGTTTCATTACAATGACAGCTGACAGAGTGAGGTCCATTCAGTTGATCACATAAAAATCAGTAAGTGTGTTCAGCTTATTTTTTGATGACTAGAGATGATATTAATACACAAATTTGGTGGTTCCCATGAAACAGCAATGGAAGGACCAGCCAGAGGCTCTGGACTCAGAGGCCCTGTGTGCTACTGTCCCAAACCACCAACCCCTACTCATCATCACTAAAACAACTTGGTGATATCAAAACAATCTGAAAAATTAAGAAATTTTAATAACTGTAGACACTTTAAAATACTCAGAAAAATATAAATAGAAGTCTAAATGTCATGCTTTCCACAAACTGACTGTAAATTACAATTTAGATGCAAATTTCTCTTTGGCTACATCAATAAGTCAGACTTCAGGCATGCTCAATTGGAGATTCAGCTGTATGTTCTCTCCATGAAATATTTGTAAATGTAGATTTTTTATTCCATGTTTTTATCTAATTAAAATACTAGATTATATCTTTGTTTAAAAACAAAAGTTCCCTTACCCTCCCATGTGCCTTTTATTTTTCAACAGAAAGAAAAATGTATTTAGTGCACAGTAAGAGGCAATGGGTGTAACAACAATGCCAACTGTGCAGCACACACCACATACACACATACATACATACATACATACATACATACATACATACATACGTACGTACACACACAAACACACACACACATATTAGGAACTAACTATAAAACCTCAGTTGATGTTATTTATTACTAATAAAACTATACCTATCTTATAAATCCTAGAATCGTTCTGGGAATGTCAGAGAATAATCAACACAATAAAAAATCCTTATGAAACAGGTTTGTTTTGCTTTTTGGCTTTCCATTTTTGATTTTGGTTTTGAGACAAGATCTCGTTAAGACTGGCTTTCAATTCGCTACACAGCCAAATGTGACCTTGAACTCCAGTTTCTCCTTCCTTGACCTCCCTGGAGTTTCTCCATTAACATGTGCCAGCTGGGTTCCATGCCCTCTCCCTTTGCATTATGTGTGTCACTACATGCCATTATTTGTTAAATTAATAGAATATTACATGCAGGGTATATGTGCAGAATATATAAATGAATATGCATTTGTCATCTTTGATGTATTTAATTTGGCTGATGCACCCATAAAAAAGCCTGCAGCATATTTGCATAATTAAGCATAATATTATGATAAACCATTTCAAGAGAAAAAGTTGGTCTTTCAATCACAATGTGGCTATATTTTTAACCTTGTATGTTCAGAATTCATTCGTGCTGAGAACTGGAGGTAGAAAAGATTGCCTTTGCCTTTATGAATAAGGGTGAAAAGTTTATTTAAATTAATAGTGCTTTATGTTGAACTAGAACCCAAATATTACACATGACTGGCATATTCCAAAGGACAAGAATGTCTTCTTTACACTTCACATAAGAAAAGAATTCTAGGAGCTGGAGAGCTGCATCAGTGGTTAAGCTCACTTGTTAATGCAAAGGATTCGGGTTTGATTCCCAGCACCCACATAGAGGCTTGTCACCTTCTCAGGCACCACGCATGCATGTGGTAGATAAACATACATGCAGGCAAAACACTCATATACATAAAATAATAAAAACAAATCTAAAAATATTTTCAAAAGAAAAGAATTCTAGACTGTGGCATTTGTTGAGACTAAAGCTTCTACAGTTCACATACATGTGTGTGTGCATGTATGTTTGTATTACAAAGGTTTCTGTATCTCTAACTCAACCTAAGACCTGGAAAATAGGGGGGAAATGGAAAAATACCCATTTTTCATGAATATTCACTTTTCCTCCAAATTATACCGGGTAACACATGTGAAGGTCAACTAGCAAGTGGATCTTTTGAAAGAACCAGTTCTTAATTTTATTACTAACTTTTATTTTTATTTTTGTTATTAACTTTTCATAAACATCAAATTGTAAAAGTCTGGAGAATCATACCATGGTTGTCGATTCATGTTTTTAAAAAAGCAGCAAACCAGTACCAATTTCTCATTAGTTTAATAAATACAGCAAGAAGTCATTAGCAAAACATATAACAATTTAACCTACAGTAAAGACGAATACATGCATTAGTCTCATCCCCAAGACTCTCAGTTTGCCGTTGTAGTTATTGGTGACATCATGTGGTTGATGTTGGTATCGACAGCAAAATTAGACCATTTCCTAAAGCTGGTTGAATTGCTGTCAGCAAAATGAAAGATTTTTAAAGCTATATCGTTTCCATTAAGTTTGAAACAAAGAATTTTCCCTGTTCCATGACTAATCATTTCTCCCTTAAATTTTAGAATGTCTTAGATTATCATGGTATATGAATAAATCATGGTTGTATAGGTGAACTACACACAGGGTAGTAATTGTTACTGGAGTTATCTGTCACTTTCCAGATAGAAACAATACTCTTGAATGCTAGAATCGGGGAGTATTTGTTCTGCTCGATAGAGTGTAGAATTTTTCTATTTACTGCCTCGTGTAATTACTAGGAAGATGTTTCCATTGTTAAAAGCTAAATTAATAGCTTTTATTTTATTTATTTGTGATAATTTAGTTCAATATTGTCCTTGCTGGAGAAGATGTACTAATCCCTACAATTGAGAAGTGTTTTGTCATATACTCTTTTCAAATTCATCATAGAAAAAGAAAAGTTGAGGCGATTTGTCCTTAACTTTGACCTGAGCTATTTTCTTAAAAGTGCCGGTGCCTAATCTGGTGACTTTCCCCTCTGTAATATCAGTGTCATATTCCTGTCATTTGATTAAACGGGACATTTTAGTCATTGATCTAACAGACCTGTGATGCAGGAAGGAAGACACGACATTGTGAAGGGAAGGATCACAGAACCAAGGCAATGAATCCCTTACTGGACACTCCGGTGGGTTCCCAACTCTGCACTGCTCCCTCTGGCCCGTAATCTTCCCTGGCCTCCAATTTACATGATACTGCATAGAACACAAGCCTCTGGGGACTTCCTTTTCCTTACCTAGAAAAGGACTTCTTCACTCTAACATATCACTAAATGAGATATCAATTTGCAACTTTTGCTAAGGTTTCGTCAAACCAGGCTCCCCAGAGGTTCTCCTATTATACCCTGAGGTCCTACATGAAAAGCCTTCAGTTTCTCTTCTTTACAATCCAGGCTGCTAAACTCAGTAGGATGGGAAACTATACACAACATGTATTTATAAAAGAATTTGTCACTGATCTTAAAGGAAAATAGGAATGCTAAGTGCTGGAAGACTTAAAGAAAATATGGTCAGTTATATCATAATACCAATGTCACGAAAATACAATTTTTATTGACTTTGCACATATCCCAAGGAATGCTCAGGAGTGAACTCTTTTCCTGATCACAGATGCCTGGGGGAGTCTGGGAGTGAGTCTGGCACTGCAGAGCTGGCTATTTTTGGAAGGAGCCAAGACCTGCGATTGCCTCTCGTGGAGAAAGATGTACCACTGTGATAGCCGGTTATTGAACTGGGGGCATTGGCAATTGATGAGGTGATGGTATCGCCCTTAAAGCGCAGGTCACAGGAGGAAAAAGGGTGCTCCTGAGGGTAATGAGATACAAACACAGCAGAGCCACACTGCCATTGCCTTCGGCTTAATTAAACACAGAAAGGAAAAAAAAAAAAAAACCTTGGAATATTTTTCCTTCTACACTCCAGGCCAGTCACGGGACCAATTAGCTAAATTCACCTGAAATCCCTTTTTTCCTCAATAGGTTTTACTTAATTACTTCATGTTTCCTCATCCAGGTGTAACATGACAATGTATGTTAAAATGAGTCCCAATGCATCTTGTGAACTACATTCCCCATTTCCTCTCGTGTGAAGCACAGAGGAGAATGTAAGGAAATTGCCTCTTGAAGGACTGTTCAGAAATTAGCAAGCTAGCTGAATTCAAGAGGTTAATTCTCACCCTTCAGAGCCTTTTAATTGTAGTTCACAGAGATCTCGGCTCTTCTATTAAATTATT
Organism: Peromyscus eremicus; assembly: GCF_949786415.1. Taxonomy (NCBI): domain Eukaryota; kingdom Metazoa; phylum Chordata; class Mammalia; order Rodentia; family Cricetidae; genus Peromyscus; species Peromyscus eremicus. The sequence goes on from NC_081416.1 coordinate 42,847,252, forward strand.
TTGGTAATTCGGTCAAGTGTCCCATTTTCCCAATCTATAAAATATGTAAGAATGTGAACATAACACAAGCACCATACACATTTCTCTTGCTGAAAAGGCTCTACAGGTCTCCCTTTGTTAAAGCAGAAGTGTGGCATGGCCCACTTTGGGCAATTAATCAACTAGTACATCTTGTGAAGAATCTGAGCTTGTCTGTCAGTGTTATGAAGGGCTTCCTTATCAGACACCGACTGGCATTCAGCCACTTGAGAATGTCACTCATGCAAGTGGAGTTCCCCATTCTATTTGTCTCCACCTCAGAGATGACTTGTGTGCCTGGATTTTTCCTATAGAATGCAGGGAGCCATTACATTCCCAAAGTGCCATGTGACTATCATCATCCAAAGGCTAGATTTTTGCTGCTAGAAAAACCTGGGCCTAATGATCAGAGCTCAGTGTCAGGATGTTATTGGCGTGCTCTGTGTGACTGTAACAGTGTTGACCTGAAATCAAATTCAATTAGCATAAACTTGCTAATGACCTACACTGCTTCAAAAACACACAAGGACAAAACACTTGGCCAAAAAGCTCCCATTTCCCAGAGTTTCCAACTCCTTTTGGTTGTTCGTTAGAGCAATAGCCAACTGCCAGATTGTCTCCATAGATGCACGTTAAAGCACTTCACTAATGAAACACTTGACCATGCCTGTGTGTTATGAAAGGGAGGAAGCGGGGGAGTTCTGTCCTCAGGCGCTCTTGAAGCAGTTTCTGCAGCCACTGTGGAGCACACACTGCGTCTCTGGAGGATACGTTGGCTGGACAGGGTATCAAAGCAGCTAGGGGAAATAAGGTCTGTGGTCAGGATAGTGTTTCAGTAAAGCTAGAGGCGCCCTCACAGAATGTGCTGGAGGCCAACCCACTATCCGAGCAGCACTTTAAAGAAACAGAGGAGCCTTTATGATGTCCCGCCATGCCAGGAAGATGAAGACGATGTCCACTCTAGATTTCCACAGCTTTGACAGACTGCCTACCTATTGTCTCTTTCCTGGTCGCCTGGCAGGCTCATTGTGACGCCCTCTGTCTCCCAGCAAAGAGCAAGGACGGCTCCGATTCACCTGTCCTCCTCTGTCCCACCAGCAAATAGACCCTGCGCTGAGTCACTATCGGAAATTCTCTGTGAACACAGCGGCAAATAATAATGTGTAATGTTTAAAATGCCTGCATTCCACCGTGCTGTTTGTTTCTCATGTTAACACTTCATGATCTCCTCCCAGGCTTATCCTCAAACTTTCTTCTCTCTTGTATCTTATAGATGTTTTCCCTTGATATCACGTTCTTTATCAAATATGCTGTTATAGGCATGTGTATAAAGTAGTAGCATGAAAGAGTTCCAAAAAGGAAATCCAGCCAAATGTGCCTAATCCTATGTCTAGGCATTTGCTAGCGTTTGCTTCACAGTCTTGCCAGGCCACTCTAAAGCGCCAAAGCCTCCCCTAGCCAGGGTCAGCACAACTTCAGCTTCCTAAATCTTTTACCATCATAAACCCAGAAGCTCAAAACACCGTGAAAAAGCCCTGAACTGGCCATATACAACTTCGAAGCCAAGTCAATAATGAGAGGATTTTGACAATGCTGACTAAGAAGAAATTTGAAAAGGCCCCGGACTTCGGTGCTTATAAACACAGAGAAATAAACAACAGGGGAATGGCCGAGGAAGAGGCACCATTAATGTAAAGGAGGCCATGCATCTCGCATGCAGCCATACTACCAAATTCACATGGCACGTAGGCCTGGCATTGCTCAACAGCAAAGAAGCATTTGCTCGAGAGGAATATGGAGGCAAATAAATATAAGGAATGAATACTATTCTCAGACTCTTGCAAACGCTTAACACTTGGTTGACTCATGCAAAAAAAAAAAAAAAAAAAGCTTTAAATTCTAAACTATTACTGAACAAAGAAGAAAATGCCTTTTCAATGTTAGCGGTGACAATACATGTTTCTTGTGGCCCAACTCTAGAGGAATCATTCGTTTACCCTGCCAAGCCCCTGTAGAGAGGAATTATTCTTCCCACTTTACAAATGAGAAAACTGGGTCTTAGCCTCAGTGATGGCTCCATAGTTACTCTAAAGAAATCTCTGCTAGAAGAGCTCCGAGGACAGAAGGAAGGTGGGTAGCCCACTGAGGATCTGTGTTTCTTAGATACCACACTCTTCCCCTATTTGACATGATTTAGCTCAGCCAATCTCTTCACCAGAGAAACTGAACAACTTCCCTGGAGTCTGGCTAAGCTGTGTAGTAAATGGTGAAGCTTGGCTACTTTGGACATGTCCAGCTGACTGCACAGGCTCTGCTATTATGGATAACCTACAAGATTTTCTATACATACAGCCTGGGCATCCTCAGTCAAAAATCTGAAATCTGAAAGGCTCTGAAACACAAAAGTTTTTTGAGTGCCATCCTGATACCAGAAATAGGTATTTCCACACCTGGCCTCCTATAATGAAATTATTGTGAAAAAAAAAAAAAAAAAAAAAAAAAAAAACCAGGTACAAATATGCTTCAAGGTTGCTTTCAGTTTTAATATGCACAAGGTGGATATGAAGTATAAATTAATTTTGTGTATAGACTTGAGTCCTGTCCTTGGTACAGCTCAACATACCTGTGCAAATGTTCCAAGATTACAAAACAAAACCTCTGAAATCCAAATGCTTCTGATCCCAAGCATTTTCAGAGAAGGAACGCTGAGCCTGCAGAGACATCTATTGACTCTTTCAATGCTCCAGAAAGAATGGTATGTAGGAGGCCATTCACTCGGAAACAGTTCATCTCGAAAGGCCCTGCTGTTGAAGAGCTGACTGCCCCAGCTCGAGAGACAGATGCCAGAAAACAGTTGCAGCTTCCCTCACAGAGTTAAGAGATTTCCCTCAAAATCTTGTACCGATTAAAAGTCAGAAGTGGGGAAGAAAGAATGGTCTACCTATTGAGCGGCACTAGGAATATTATATTCCACAGAGCAGGAAGGACAAATCGAACACAGAACTGTGTGAGGATCAAATTAAATGGCAAATGCACAAGCCCTTTATAAATGAGAGAGCCCTGTGAAATGTAAGCAGCGTTATAGCTAATATTATCACATAGGGTTCCTCTGCACCTCTTCTTCATAAAATAGTTTCTTCAAGGTCCCTAGAAGCCAAACCAGTGACTATGTTTCCAGAGAAATTAATGTAAAGGTAATTGTGGATGTTCAATAAATATTAAACAGCCTCTCTATTTGGGGGACGTTTCAAGTATGTGATTAAGTTGCGGTGACAGTAAAGGAAACCAGAGTGATCTTTAATTATAAAATACCTGTTGGGTTTGGTTCCAGTATAATGCAATTACCTTGAGGCAGATGGATATATCTCACAAGAGGTTCCATTCTCCACATGAAAGCCTTCATAGACGCACATTAGACTCCATTGTTTGGACTTCCTTCATGGGCCCTGGCTCTTGTCTGTAACAGCTAATCGGCACTAGCTTGGCAAGCCTTGCAGGAAATCTCAGTTGTATGCCGGCCATTCTGTGGCCTGCCTTGAAGTGTGGAAACATCACAGAAGTAGGGAGAAAGACACAGCATTAACCAAGCTCAGGGAGCAAAGAATCTGAGGAATTCTGGATCTCTAGTGGACAAAGGAAGGCTGTAGGGGAAGGAAATGGAATTGTCCTTGTCCTTTGTCGGTGTCGTGATGATTGTAAATGCAAACATTGGTTTTTTATGTTGTTGCTGTTGCTTTTGGTTTTTGTTTTTTGGTGTTTTTTTTTTTTTTTTTTTTTTTTTTTTTAAGTCCAGCAAGAAAACCTTTGGGTTTTATTTTAAGAAACTGTCCACTTACTTGCATAACTTCATTTTAAACTGATTTTTTAAAACCATTGTCTGGCTTTTGAACCCATGAGTGCAAGTAAATGGTGAGCTAAGGAAATGTTATTTTGAAAGTCTTTTTTTGTCTCGTGCTGTCAGTGTTCCAAAAGCCTTTTATTAAGATTACTCCTATGAAATAATAATAGCCAAAACATTTAAGTGAGCACCACATGCCACTGGCAAGTGCTTCCCTTATGAATTCAACTCATTCCCATAATGAAATCATGGGGAAACTGAGGCAACATAGTGCTAGTTAGCTTGTCTGTGACCATAGGACTTGCAATGGGAGGAATCAGGTTTCTCGTCTGGACGTCCTACACATGGAATCCTTGCTCTTTTGCTCTACAACCAACTGCCTCTGAGGTTTATGCTGCAGAGATTTGTGTAGGTGTGAGTCCTGAGAAGGACTGCATGCATGTGTATTTACGTGTTCGGTTTAGAGCCTGGTTTTGTGTATCTTCTTACGAACCAAAGCAAGCGGACTTCAGTGTGTTTCTTTTCTTTCTGTTCTCTAGTTTATTTCTTAACAATTCGTTCCATAACCTGGATTTAGTTTCTTCATCAGTATCAGAATGGCTCTGTAGAGAGGTGCCTTTAAACAACAAATTTAGCAATTCCCTCCACGTTGTTTTCCAAAGTATCCCTGCTTTAATTTAGAGTAGAAGATCAAGTGCAGAGGGGCTGTTGATTTACTTGCAGGAATCCACCTTTCTGTTTGCTTTGCCTCACCCTGAATTTGTTCAAGTCAGCAGTTCTAAAGGACATGATTCTTCAAATGGAAAATGTAGTCAATGGAAGACACAGTGTGTGTGTGTGTGTGTGTGTGTGTGTGTGTGTGTGTGTGTGTGCATGTGTGTGTGTGTTTTCTCTTAAAAAGAAAGAAACAAATTGTGGGCTGTCCTCAACTGCAAAGGGGAATGCTATATGAACTTTAAAGCCAAGAGTAAAGCACCACTTAGAGAAAGCTGGTAGAGGGGGAACACATGTTCAATGTATAAAGTCAAATCAGAAAGATGCATAGGAACCTTACTGACAAGATTTCCCAACTCTCCTGCTTTCTCTTCAGTTAGCCTGAATGATTCTCAATGAACAACATTGTAAAATAAAAGCAACAATAGTGTGGCTTTGTTGTGACACTGAATAATGAGAACCCCTCTGAAATCCTGGACAAAAGCTAGCTGGCCAGTTATTTATATAATGAATCATTATTTCTTTCATTTTTGTCCCAAAGTATAAGGAAATACTGGGAGGACCTTTAAAGATATACAACAGCTTCTAGGCTCCAACTAGAACTGAAAGAAATCCAAAATACTCTCTGTCCTAGCCAGACAATGTATTAATCTATATGCAACTGTCTTGGTTAGGGTTTCTGTTGCTGTGATAAAACACTATGACCAAATCAACTTGAGAATGGGGCAGGTTTATTTCATCTTACAATGCTCAGATCACAATTCTTATACTGAAGGAACTCAGGGCAGGAACTCAAGGCAGGAACCTTGAGGCAGGAACTGAAGCAGAGGAAGGAACACTGCTTGTTGCTCAAAGCTTGTCCAGCCTGCTTTCTTTTAGCAAGCAGGGACATCTGCCCAGTACTGGCACCACCCCCAGTGAGTTGAGCCCTCCCACATCAATCATCAATCTAGAAAATGCCCTACAGACTTGACCTCAGGCCAATCTGGTGGGAGCATTTTCCCACTTGAGATTCCCTCTTCCCAAATGATGCTAGCTTGTGTCATTAAAAACTAGCCAGCACAGCAACCTATTGTGCAGATAAGAAAACTGAGAACCAAAGGCAGGTAGTTAGCCCAATGTGCTAAGACATCTACCGAGTGATGGTGATAAGACAGGAACTTGGCTCCCTTTAGGAACAATTTTTGTTAAACTTGCTGCCTTTCTTTGGACTGAAAGTCTTAGGCCAGTAGGGGTCAGGCAAGAGTAATCCTTGGGCCAAATCATCTTGCTTCTAATTGCCACCAGAATCCTAAGAGGAAACAAGGGACAAGACATGCTGAGTTAGAGTTGGTCATCACGGCTCAGAGAAGGATAGGAATGACTGCTCACAGAGTTATTAAGATCCAGATTTAAACTATTCTGGTGGACAGTCCATCAGTCACACTGTGTGGTTCAGCAAAGTACCTTCCAGTCATCTTTGGCTCTCCTGGATCAGCAGACAGTTTTCTTTTGAGATGACTTAGTGACCAGAAATCATATAAGAAGTAGTTCAAAAAAGGTATAACAAGTGTGTCAATCATCTTTCCATCACTATAACAAAATACCTACTATAGTTAATTTAGGAAGAGAAAAGGACTGAGCTCATGAATTTAGAGATTGAAGCCCATGATAGGGCAGATTTATTGCCTTGCTTCTGATCAGGATCCCAGCGGCAATGATGAGAAACATATGATGGAGCAAACTGTTCCCCTTGTGGATAGAAAGAAAAAAGGAGGAGGAGGAAGCAGGGAAAGGCAGAGTTTTACTCCCCCTTTCCAGGAAAACACAATAGCCTAAGGACTTCCCACCAGGCCCCACCTCCCAAAGGTTCCAGAACCTGCTGATGGCATAACACAGAGGACAATCCTACTAACTTGTAGGCCTTTAGGATGTCTTCAATATCCAATATTCGATGTTAAAGAAAGCATTTATTTAGAAAGAATGAGATTTGGAAATGGCACAGATGTTGTATGCCTTAACAAGAGTATGACTAGAGGGATGGGGATGATATCAGCTAGCTAAGATAAACTCCCTGTGACGACAAAGCCTCCAATATAGACACAAGAAATACCTACATGTTTTTCTATGGCAATCTGCTATGCCAGTGTTATGCCAAGATTAGCATGAATATTCTAGAAAGTGAAGCTTTTCTGGTGGGCTTGCCATGTAAGTGGGGTCTGAAATCACAATTCTGAGAATCAACCCAACAAATAATCTAAGCTGCAGGCTGAAGAAATGCCAGAGAGCTGTCACTTCTCACCCATCACTTTGTCTCCTCTTTATTCTATAATCTTATGTTGAGGAGTATGCTCCTTGTGTGATGAGAATGAAGAACACAAACATGAGTCCATCAAGGACAACAGATCCAGCAGCTAAAGATATCTATCAGGGCACAACCCACACAACTTGCTAAAATGAGCCCAGTGAAGTGTCAGATACTGAGTTTGCCAGTGGTTCATAATGGCATAGCTTCACCTAGGAGAAGTCTCTGTGACACTCAATTTAAATAGTGCCCCCATTACTTTGACTGTAAGGGGAACCTCTAAAGACAAAAATGGTAGAGAGGAAATTTTCTCTAGAAGTATACAAGTAAGAGAAGGATATGATTCATATCCAAAACGTCCCACAGAATCTGCAAAGGGGAAGGAAGATTTGTCCCATCATGCTGTGAGGAGAATCTGAGCTCAGATGGGGATGCAGTCTGACTTATTCTCTCTACTCAGGACTCATTCCTGAGTTGTTCCACACCCTGGTTGCTCAGGACCATAGAGCCTTTAAATAACTTCTCTATGCCCCTAAGTTGAAATGATATATTTGAAAGCTTCTCTCTTCCTTCATAAAAATCCATCAGTGCCTTGAGAATCTTTTTTTTGGTTTTGTTTGTTTTTCAAGATAGGGTTTCTCTGTGTAACCCTGTCTGTCCTGAAACTAGTTCTGTAGACCAGGCTGGCCTCGACCTCCCAAGTGCTGGTATTAAAAACGTTTGACACCATGTCTGGCTATTCTCTCATACTTTCTTAATGATCTGAAACATCAGAGGAAAGAATTCCATGCAGCCACAGGCACCGAGAACATGTCTGTGACATAAAAGGATAGTTGTAAAAGTAAGGGACCTGAAGTAGGACCCACCACGTCTCCTCTTTGCTAGTGACAAACAGTCTGTGTGAGCTCCTCTCCCACACCATGGGATTAATAAATTAAGGCCAGTTCCAGGAGATGTGAAAAAGAGCTCATCTACTAAGGGAACCAGGCTTATTTTGGTTTTCAACTCTTCTGCCATGAACCTAAAACCAAAGGAAAATTTCTGTGAACAGGTGAGGTTTGTCAGAAATGAGTCAATTACTTTCACAGCTTCACCAAAACTATGGAGAAAGGAAAGTTTGCAGACCTTCAGCCCTATTGTGAAGGCATCAGCCATAAAGCATGAAGCCAATTGTATTCTTCAAACCCCATTCTTCCCACACGTCAAGCATCTGCATCCATAATCCAGACACCCCTACGATAAAATATTCTCATCATAAAGTGATTCCTCCCAAGAGCCAACATCATCTGACATTGAATTCATGACCATTGGTAGGCATCAGGCCATGGCAACATTCTTCTATGAATTATTCAATCATATATTTTATAGCATTATTTCTCTAGAGCTTAAAATTCTCAAAGGTGCCTGATAGACAGTGTGTATAATATTTTATATTTAAAAAATAATATGGTTGTTTTAGTTTGTAAAGCCAATACTCTTGAATTGAAATGGAGAATTTTTATCTGTATCAATCAGTTCAAAGAAATTTTTGACTGCTTCTTTGGGATTTGTGGTGAAAACAAATTTTCTATAGTCTAGTCCTTGTCTACTTATATTTCTCGTTGATTTTGGGAAGCTGAACAAAATATCATATCCTATGAGAAGAAATAACAC